>NC_140934.1:76937466-77204966 GCF_014529385.1 Adiantum capillus-veneris | reverse complement strand
AGTAGACTTCCCGATGCTACCACCCACACCTCCACTCCATAAAGAAGCACCGGTGTCACCAATGTGTCAAAGAGCTACTTTTTGAGATCCCAACACTTGATCTCTCCCGCATTGCACATGTTCTCAAATGCATAATAAGCCCTCTTTCCGGCTTCCAAGCCACGCATTGCGCAATCCTTCCATCTATGATTGGATGGAACCTCAATGCCAAGGTACTTGAAGCCATCTACCACTTCAAGTTGCTCATTTTTGTATACAATGCATGGATTTTCATCATTGAGGGTCTTTACAAGCATAACCTTGGTTTTGGATACATTCACGATCAACCCGCTGACGGGAGCAAAGCGAACCCCGAACCCCCGACGGCCTCTAAAACACCGGGGACCAAATGGCACGCCTCGAGCCTGTCATGGTAAAGCAAATAGGGGGCACCACCTAGCTTCAGCGGCTAGGACGCAAACAACACATAACAAAGTTTTCATCCAAGAGAGATGGATGCTTGGGAGTAATGATGAAGAGGAAAGGGAATGAGATCAAGTGAGAGAGAGAGAGGGTGAGGGAGGGGGTATAGCGGCTTAGTACTTAGGCACCACAAAAGGATGGCGAATCCGCACACCCTTCAAACATACACAAGCTCACTCTAAACACAAGACTAGGTGGCGATTCCGCACACCTCACATGGGCAAAACATTGCAAGAAAACATACTCACAAAACCTCAAGCTTTATTTAGAGAATAAGGCGATGAAATGGGGAGCATAGGGTAGGGGAATGAGAAGGGAGAGAGTGGTAGAGCACATGGCTCATAGGTGGGAGTTGATGGCGAAGACTCGCACGAGGATTATGGCCATCATCCTTCATTTAGTTGCTCTTCATCTTCCATAGCCAAGGGTGTAGAAGTCATGCTCAAGACAAGCATGGTGCTTGCGGTGATGGTGATGGTGTGGGTGTGTGTGTGTGTGTGCACTAGGCACACACAGTGCATAGTGTGTTCTTTGGTGATGTTGTGTGTTTTTGTGTGATGGTGACCCCTCTTTATATAGGGGAGGAGGGGGCAAGAAATTCTAGAATTTAGAAATGAAGAAATCATTATCTACATAGGCCATGTGACTGTGGGCCCCACTTGTCTGGCTGTGTGTATATGTGCCAGAACAGCAGTCTCATGAGAGAGAGACTAAGAGAGAGAGATGGGTTGATGAAAAAAAGTGAGAGGTGACATGGAGAATAAAGTAATTACAAGAGGGGAGAGAGAGGAGTGTGTTCAGAGGTGAATCTGTGTGCAGATGTGTGTGAACACAAGAAAAATCAGGTAACCACCGGGTGGGGATGGGTCAGTGGGCACCTTTTTTTAGTGAAACTGAGTGTGTGTGAGTGTGGGGGAGGTTATTTAGCTACAAGACAAGAGACATGGCGCCCTTTAGAGAGAGGGGGGGTTATTTGGGTCATGGGATATGATAGGAGAGAGAAAGGGGGGGTGGGGTATACTATTTTGGAAGATAGGGTAAGTTGCATGTGAGTTAGGGTGCATTATTGGTGAGTTAGAATGCATTATTGGTGAGAGGTGGGATAGCTTGAGGGGAGAGAGAAAGGAGAAAGGACAAGGGGAAGAGAGAGGGGGTTGACCTTTTGAGTGGAGGAGAGGAAAAGGGACACACGGCGGGGCAACAGTGAAGAAAAAGGAGGCAAGGTGGGGATGGGCTGCCCCGCAGGCATGAGGTGGCCTATTTTACCTTTCTCATATATTTACATAATCATACTTTATTTTTTTCTTACTGTTTTCCAATGTCTTTTATCACTCCCTCTCTAAGAGGGGGTTTTCATGGGGTGGGGACGAGAGAAGAGGGGTATAGGAGCTTGGCTTGTGAAAAGCCCCCATCATTAGCCCTCCCCTTTTGGCTAGAGGCATTCATGTCTCTAGCTCATCTGTTTGATCATTATCGTGAGAGGTGGCGGCTGATGGTGTGTCCTCATTTGGAATGTCAATTGGTGGAGCCTGGTCAAATCGAAGAAAATAAGGTTTAAGTCGCCAACCATTTACCTTGGTTTTATGAAGTTTTCCATCAGCCTCCATAAGCTGGTAGCTTCCATTGGCATACTTTTTCCTGATGATGAAAGGACCTTCCCATCGGAGTAGGAGTTTCTTATTCTTGCGCGTGTCGAAGTGATTGTCGTAGCGGAGCACCAACATTCCTTTCTTCAATTATTTTTTCCGGAGATGTTCGTTAAAGCTAAGCCATCTATGCTCTGCTTGTGCTGCATAATAATTTATTGCTTCTTCTCTGTCCAGTTGCAGTCTTTCCAAGTTGATGATGTGATCTCTCAAATGCATGTTGGGTTGTTGAAGTTGCCTTGCCATTACTTTGAGACTTTGTAGTTGCACTTCAATGGGCAAGATTGCTTCCTTACCAAATACTAGATGATACGGTGTGAATCCCAAGGATGTACGAAATGAAGTTCTGTAGGCCCATAAAGCTGGTAGTAGATACTTATCCCAGTCTCCAGGATGATTGTTTACCTGCTTGGTAATAATTTTAGAAACCATTCCATTTACCTTTTCAACTAGGCCATTACATTGAGGGTAATATGGTGAAGAGTGCCTCCTTGTAATGCCCAGTTTCTGCATTAATTCTCCTACCAAGTCTGCTCTGAAACCTGGCCCTCTATCAGAGATGATCTCTAAAGGTGTGCCAAACCTACAGCATATGTGCTCGTAGATAAATTTAGCTACCTCTACCTCTGTGATTCTAGTGGTGGCTGTATCCTCTGCCCATCTAGTCATGTAGTCGACCCCCATGATAATGTAGAATTTTCCTGAGTTGGCCCTAGGTAATGGCCCAATGGCATCAATACCCCATTTTTCAAATGGGCCATATGAGAGAATAGGTGTCTATGGTTCAGGCATAAGTAACCTAGTGCCGGCCTTTTGACACAACTTACACGTTTTGCACCAATGGTGTACATCACGGTTGAGGCTAGGCCATATGAAGCCTGCCTGCAAGATTTTCCTACTTGTTATGTCTAGGACAAAGTGACCACCACAAACCCCATCGTGACAGCTAGCAATTACTCCCGTGATTTCGTGAGAGAGAGGGACCTTCCTGAGTATTTGGTCCTTATCCTTACAGTACAAACCATCATTGATGAGTCGATACCTTGTGGCCTTCCGTGTCAGCCATTGCTTCTGTCCCTTTGTTAAATCTAATGGGCATTCTCCTGTTTCCAAAAAATGTATGATGTCAGGCAAGGCATCACTGCCTTGAAATAGAGGGAGCTTTAGCTTTATTGCTCCAACCACCACTTCCTGTAGTCTTTCACTTGCTAGGGCATTTGCTTCTTGGTTTTGAGCCCTTGGGATATGGTGTATTTGAACTTCTTCAAACTTACCCAACAAGGTTTTTACACCACTTAAGTGAGTCCTTAAACTAAGATTCTTGCATGTCCATGCTCCATTTACTTGCCTTACTAGAAGTAGAGCATCCCCAAATACATTAAGGCATTGTACACCTTGTGAGACACACCATTGTAGACCCTTGGTTAGTGCTGCATACTCAGCTTCATTGTTAGAATGTGAATCTAACAATTGGCCCAACGAAAATACCTTTGTCATCAAAGACCACTATGCCTGCAGCTGCTTTGTCGGACGCTCGCTTGTAGGCCCCATCAAAGTAGAGAGAGTATGCTCCTTCTACCATCGGTGGTACTGGAGGTAATCGGACTTCTCCTTCCTTAGATTGCTTCTCCTTCCTTTCAAAGACTTGGTAGGTCATGAGTCCCCCCAAACTTTCCCTTGTCGGGCTTTCTACCTGTACCGTGTAGTCAAACTCTTGCAGACAAACTAGCCATTTAGTAATTCTAGCAGACACATCCATGTGTTGTACAACATAGGGAAATATTTCATCCGTGGTTAGAATCACAAATTGCTTAGGCAGCAAATATGACCTAAACTTTGTAGTTGCAAATCTAAGAGCTAGGACTAAGTGTTCCACATGGGTGAAACCTTTCTCTCCTGCTGCCATCATTCGACTAGAGAAGTAGATTGGACTCATGAAAGATGTCGTCGTATCCTTTTGGAGTAGCACAGCCCCCAATGAGTCATCACCAACACTTGAGGTGACATAGAATTTTTCATCCCACTTAGGTGGTGAGATAGTTGGCAGAGTGGCTAAGACCTCCTTTACCTTGTTGTAGTGATGTTCGCTTTCCTCGTCCCAAGTGAAAGTTGATCTTTGAGTGAGTTGTTGCAGTGGTAGAACAAGTTGTGATAGTAGATGTATGAATCTACTTAAGTACCTCACCTTCTGTAGAAAAGAGACCAGTTGACGTGCGGTCGTTGGTGAAGGTAGGGCTATGAGTGCAGACACCTTACTTGGGTCGGCGTTGATACCTTTTGCTGAAATTTCATGGGCTAGTAGAATGACTTTACTCTCCCCAATGTGGCATTTATCCACATTTAATTGCCCACCTAGGCTCTGCAACCTGGCCAAACCTTCAGTTACCTTTTCTAAATGTGAAATACGGGAGCTATATATACAAAAATCATCAATGAACACTCTTATGGATGTTCCAAAGAACGGTTGAAAAACATATGTGACATATCTTTGGAATGTGGCAGGTGCATTTGTGAGACCAAATGGCATAACCCTGTATGCAAAACAACCCCATGGCGTGATAAAAGTGGTTTTTAGCTGATCTTCCAAGGCTATGCGTATTTGAAAGTATCCAGAATAACCATCACAGACGGTATAGCATTCAAAACCCGCTACTTCATTCAGAATTTCATCCAAGAAAGGGAGAGGAAAGTGGTCTCTCTTTGTAGCTACATTTAGTGGTTTGTAGTCAACACAGACCCTCTACTTACCATTCTTTTTAGGCGTCACCACTACGGGTGACACCCATTCTGAGTTTTCTACAGGATAGATGAATCCCGCCTCCATCAATTTCCTTACCTCGGCCAAGAGTGCCTTTTCTTGTATGACCCCCAGTCGTCGTAGCTTTTGCACAACTGGTTTTACCCCTTCCTTCAGCTTAATATGATGTTCCACCATTGTAATGCCTGTGATTCTTTCATAGTTGTCAATGAACAGGTTAGGAAATCCCATCAACATTTGCAAAAAACTATCTTTCTCCTCAAGTGTTAATTCCGTAGACAACATACCCTTCAACCTACTTCCTCATAGGCCAGGTGATTTTCTCTCCTCTTCATTGGGTTTCCCTTTTGGTGATGGATCACCAGTTGTGCTTACCCTTTGTGGATCCTTCATAATGATACCCATCACATCAATGGAACTGTCACTTTCTTCGGTGGATGTGGTCTCCTCCTCAGAACTGGAAGATTCGCTAGTGGTTTCATCTGCCGATGTTTCCAGATTCATTTGCTTCTGCTTGCCAATCCTCATGTCGTAGTAGATTGTCTCCCCTTTCTTACCGGTCATGCGTAGAAGGCCAGTACCCCAGTCCTGTTTTGCCTTCATGGCCATCAACCATGGCCTTACCAAAATTATTGGATAGCCCTCCCCCTTAGTAGGCATTACAAAAACATCTACCTCTACATCAGTGTTGAAAGCTTTTATTTTCACGGCACTTACCACACCCACACACTTTACTTTTGCGTTGTTTGCCATCTTTGCCTTGCATGGAGAAGGCATGTCAACCTCGAGCCCTAATCGAAGCATCATAGCTTCGCTCATTACACAGATTTGTGCACCTCCATCAATGTAGGTGTTTCCAACCCTCTTTCCTTTTATGTTTACGTCGACAATTGGAAGGATGTCATCCATGTTGCATCCCGAAATTGCTCCAGCTACCTTTGTTTTGGAGTGTCTTGTACTTACCATTTTAGACCATTGTCGCCTTACTTTTGGTGCAAGATGTAGCAGTTGTGGCCATGTAATCTTTGGTCCTTGCTCTGCCACATCCAATGTTATATCATAGGGCTTAGAACTTTCCCCTAGCTGGAAGTCGGTGATGCCCAATTTCCGTCGTGGCCTGGATGGCCTCTTGCTAGTTTCTCCTCTCATGCTTCTCTCATCATCTGATTGTGTAGCTTTCTCCCTCCTAGCTCTTTTCGCAGTCATGGCTTCAAGTGGTTCTAAAAAGGTTACCTTCTCCTTACCCTTGTCCCTCTCCTTTGCTCTGGGTGGATCCACTACTATGGCTTTTCCTTTCTCTTCTAGCCTTATGATGTTTACAGGGCGATCAGGTGGTGGGGCTGGTGGAAGAGGTGGGATGGATGCTTGTAGTGGTGTCTGGGGTGGACGTAGAATTTGTGTTGGTGGGGGTGGTGCTCGGGGTGGGGGTGTTCTTTCTCTAGGGGGTGACAATTGGTTCCTCCTACCTCCTCTATTATAGTTTTGTCGTGGTTTGGGACAGTAGTACATACCGTGACCGTCTTCTCCGCAGTTGTAGCAATGATACTCCCTGTTTTGTCGTCGTGCTCTTCCAAGGTCTTGATCTATTTCTTGACTCCTCCCTTGTTGTATTAAGTGGACAGACAAATTCTGCAGTTGGTCAGTAATATGGGCCAACATATCTTGTTGGTCATCTCTTACCCCAAGAGCCGGTGGTGGTGGTGGAATGGTGGTTGTCATAGTTACTGGTCGATGCGATGTTCCTGATTCTGTTGACTCGGTTTCTTTGGCTTTCATTCGCAGCTTCTTGTCTTTAAGGCGAGCAATCTCAACGGCTAACTCGTACGTAGCCGAGAATCTACCTTTCACCTTCTCCTTGAGAAGCGGCCATAAGCCATGCGTGAACCGATCTTTTTTTAGGAAATCGGGTGCAGCTTCCTCCCTAGCCAGTGACTCAACCCACCGTTCCCACAAATCCACAAATTTGGACTCATAGGTGGAATATTCTAAAAGACCCTCCTGCTTCAAGTCTCTCAACTTGTCCCACAACTTTTCTGAAGTGTTACCTCCCCTAAAGCGCCTCTTAAAAGCGGTTTTTAAGGGTTCCCAGTCATCCTTGGTTGCTTGTGGAAGTGCATTGTACCATGATCTAGCTTCTAGCTTCATGAGATGCTTAAAGATTCTAACCCGGGATTCATCCGTATCTTTGTTGCTCACTACACATGCTACTTCAAAGTTATCTAGGAAGTCTGTTACCAAATCCTCCCCCTTCTTTCCTTTAAATGTTGGAAATGCTACACTTGCCATGATTACTGAGAGAGAGCTAGAAAGACACACTGCTTAACTTGCAAAAGCTTTTTTCTTCTTTACAAGGAGGCGTGTATACCCTCTTATACTAGGACATAGATTAAAACTTCAAACGGTACATTGCCTTGTACCAAAGGTAAGACAAATGGTTGATCTGATGCCAGAACCTCCAAAAACCGCTCCCCACCCGGCATGGTGTCAATGACGTGCTGGTAGTGAGCCTTCAAATCCAGTATTACCTTGATTGAGCGTACACGTGTTGGTATGTGTGATCTGTCTTGAGGTAGGTTGTACTGATTCATGTGAAGCTTAGAGGTGCTTAGTCACTGTCCAAGCTTGTGGGAGAGGGTGGTGTTCTTTCCTGAAACAAACTCAGTAGATCCCTAGTTTCTTTTAGTGAGAGTGTGAGCCAATGCTTCCGTTATCTATGCTGCAGCATCAAGTGCGACTTGAAAACTGACTGTGATAATTACCTCGGTGACTTGAGTTACCCGATTCTCAAAGTAGAATAGTGTTGATTCTCTATTGTGTAGAGCTCCTTCCATTTTGTTGTTGTGGGTTGGTTGTAGGTTGCGGACATGGTTTCGACCTTCTCCTTCTTCTTCTTGGCACTTGGCCTATGTATATCCACTGGGTTTGGCGTGTTGGTTGACTCTCCCATTGCAAATCGATTACCGTTACGCCTGGCACTCGAGCTTCGATGGAGATGCGGAGTTCGTCTAGTTGTTCTTGGAGCTCTTCTTCTTCTGTCGTCCAATTAGCAAATCCTGCTAGCCATTCATCCATTCACAATAGTTGAAGGGTTTCAGTCTTGTAAGCTGAAGGTTTTCATGAAAAGATCCTCAGTGGGGGCACCAAATGACGGGAGCAAAGCGAACCCCGAACCCCCGACGGCCTCTAAAACACCGGGGACCGAATGGCGCGCCTCGAGCCTATCATGGTAAAGCAAACAGGGGGCACCACCTAGCTTCAGCGGCTAGGACGCAAATAACACACCACCATAACAAAGTTTTCATCCAAGAGAGATGGATGCTTGGGACTAATGATGAAGAGGAAAGGGAATGAGATCAAGTGAGAGAGAGAGAGGGTGAGGGAGGGGGTATAGCGTCTTAGTACTTAGGCACCACAAAAGGATGGCGAATCCGCACACCCTTCACACATACACAAGCTCACTCCAAACACAAGACTAGGTGGAGATTCCGCACACCTCACATGGGCAAAACATTGCAAGAAAACATACTCACAAAACCTCAAGCTTTATTTAGAGAATAAGGCGATGAAATGGGGAGCATAGGGTAGGGGAATGAGAAGGGAGAGAGTGGTAGAGCACATGGCTCATAGGTGGGAGTTGATGGCGAAGACTCGCACGAGGATTATGGCCATCATCCTTCATTTAGTTGCTCTTCATCTTCCATAGCCAAGGGTGTAGAAGTCATGCTCAAGACAAGCATGGTGCTTGCGGTGATGGTGATGGTGTGGGTGTGTGTGTGTGTGTGCACTAGGCACACACAGTGCATAGTGTGTTCTTTGGTGATGTTGTGTGTTTTTGTGTGATGGTGACCCCTCTTTATATAGGGGAGGAGGGGGCAAGAAATTCTAGAATTTAGAAATGAAGAAATCATTATCTACATAGGCCATGTGACTGTGGGCCCCACTTGTCTGGCTGTGTGTATATGTGCCAGAACAGCAGTCTCATGAGAGAGAGACTAAGAGAGAGAGATGGGTTGATGAAAAAAAGTGAGAGGTGACATGGAGAATAAAGTAATTACAAGAGGGGAGAGAGAGGAGTGTGTTCAGAGGTGAATCTATGTGCAGATGTGTGTGAACACAAGAAAAATCAGGTAACCACCGGGTGGGGATGGGTCTGTGGGCACCTTTTTTTAGTGAAACTGAGTGTGTGTGAGTGTGGGGGAGGTTATTTAGCTACAAGACAAGAGACATGGCGCCCTTTAGAGAGAGAAGGGGTATTTGGGTCATGGGATATGATAGGAGAGAGAAAGGGGGGGTGGGGTATACTATTTTGGAAGATAGGGTAAGTTGCATGTGAGTTAGGGTGCATTATTGGTGAGTTAGAATGCATTATTGGTGAGAGGTGGGGTAGCTTGAGGGGAGAGAGAAAGGAGAAAGGACAAGGGGAAGAGAGAGGGGGTTGACCTTTTGAGTGGAGGAGAGGAAAAGGGACACACGGCGGGGCAACAGTGAAGAAAAAGGAGGCAAGGTGGGGATGGGCTGCCCCGCAGGCATGAGGTGGCCTATTTTACCTTTCTCATATATTTACATAATCATACTTTATCTTTTTCTTATTTTTTTCCAATGTCTTTTATCACTCCCTCCCTAAGAGGGGGTTTTCATGGGGTGGGGACGAGAGAAGAGGGGTATGGGAGCTTGGCTTGTGAAAAGCCCCCATCACCGCTATGTAGACAAAAGTGCTCCAAGACACTCATAAGCTTTTGTGCATCTTCTAAGGTATGTGCCAAGAGCACTACATCATCGGCATAAAGCAAAAGCATGATTGCCACATTTCTTATCTTAACCTCTTCTATGCCTTCTTGCTGCATAAAATCAAGAACCATGCATTCCAATTCATCAATGAGTAGCCCAAAGAGGGTTGGGGAGAGTGGGCATCTTTGTTTGACACCAATGGTGCTTGGAAAAAATTCTGAAATTCCATCTCCCATACGTAGTCGACATATCACTTTTTGGTAGATGCAAAAGACTGCATGCATAAATTCTCTCAGCACTTGAAGGCTTTGCATATGTCTCCAAAGATTTCCTCGTGGTACCATGTCAAAAGCTTTCTTGAAATCCACAAAGCAACAATACAACTTTTTTCCTTTCAATCGAGACTCTTCCACAAGAACTCGAAGAGTGACAAGGTGATCAATAGTGCTATGATGCTTTCAAAAACTTGCTTGGCCTAGTGCACGTTTGTCGTTATTTTCAGCCCATTCACTTATCTTCATCTCCATGATACATCCAAATAACTTTGCCATCAAAGAACCAACCATTATAGTGCGGTAGTTGTTCACATTATTTACATCTCCTCCTTTGTGCAAAGGTTTGATCCAATTTTCACTCCAATCATGAGGCATGCCATGCTGAAGTGCAAGGTTACACTTATCGCATATCCAATACTGTGTTTTCTTGCTTCTCCATTTAATCATTTCAGCCTTGACACCTTGAAGGTCCCCTGCCTTGCAGGTAGCAAGTTTCTCAAGCGGGCAACATACATCTTCAATGGTAAAGAAGGGAGGCATAAACGAAAGGGAGCTACAACACTCCATCTTATCAACATTAGGTTTCTCATAGAGGTTCTTGCAATGCGAATACATATCCTCAAGAGTCAAGTCACCAAAGCTCTCAACACGCTTGCCTTTTAGATTTTGCCAAAACTTGCCACATGCATGTGCTTTCTCTTGCGCTAAAAGAAGTTGTTTTTTGACTTTCCACCTTCTCCTCTTTTTTCGAACAAGTGCTTTGTATGTGTGTGAATGTTCCAAATAAAATTCCTTCTCTTTTCTTGCATCCAACCTTAGCAAGTGCTTTCAAGCTTGACTACATTCCATGTCGAACCATTTCTTCTAGGTGTTACCTTTCTTAGATCTTTTGCAAGACATGTGTTTCACAGAAAAGCATTTCCTCACACATGAGAAAATTACTTATTTGAAAACTTTCCACTTGCATTCTAATGTTGGGCTCTCTTGATGCTCTGTCATGCTTAACATATGGTCCACCACATCAGCATATATTACTTCTTGTTTGAAGTCTAGACGTAGGTACAAATGATTCACATCATGATTGGAGGCTACATGCTCGGGTCTTTTACCACATTTGAGGTCAATACATAGCATCCTATGATCCAATTCTGGATTCCATTCACTAAGTGTAAAGATTCATTAGGAAAATATTGAACTTCTTTGGGGCCTTGTAAGGTTTGGGTTTAAGTTTCTAATTGGTAGGGGGTTAAGGGGACACAAAAAACCTCTTAGTGGTTTTGAGCTAGAATATGTAAGTTTTCAAAAGAAACTGACAAGTGGGGTCTTTGGCCCATATTTAATAGGCCTTGGAAGATGGACCATTGGTTAATTGGAGGGGAAGGTGCAAGTTGTTTAATGGGTAAAAGAGCAAGGCTCCATATGATGTGGGGTGCAATCTTGACCATTGGATCTTGCACAAGATCAAGGGTGGAGGTTGAAAGGCGCCATTTGAAGTGGGGGCTCAATCTCGGCCTTTGGATCTCAATCAAGATCAAGGGAGGAGGTGAAAAGGCGCATTTTGAAGAGAGGGGAGCCCATCCTAGCCACTAGATCTCACTCAAGATGAAGGGTGGAGGTTGAAAGGCGCCTTTTGATGATATCCATTGGATGAATAAAAGAATCTAATGGTTGAGATTAAAGACCCCCCCCCCCCCCCCCCCCCCCCCCCCCCCCCCCTCCCCAATTCAAATTACATTGTACCATCATGTCATCTTCACTTTTCCAACTGTCACCTCACTGTCACACCCCCTTTTCCAGATTTTAAAGGCTTGTAAGAGCATGGTATTCTCCTCTAAAAGGTTGTTTTGACCTAGGCAAACCAAGGGAAAGAGGGGACAAACTATGACACACCTAGCTCTTCCTAGTTGTAGAGTGTGTCCACCACCCTCTTCCTATTGGCTGGCCTCTAATTAACCTTAATCCCAAAGGGCCCCTAGAGGGTTCATATTCTCCTAATGTTGTATGCATTTTATAGCGGCTTTCGAAAACAACATATACTCGATCACACTATCACCATTGTGCTTTCTACATGTAAAGTCATTGGTGCCTTGCCATAAATATACACCATTTTCAATGAGCATTCCGGTACTATTGCACATATGTAGAAGTGACTTTCCATAGTGATCCAATTCTTTTGCATCATTAGAACTTTGATTGTACATGTATGAGTCATCCATTCTTCTTGAGACATGCGTCATGTTAACTTGTTGTGTGTCGTGTTGTAACCTATTTGTGCGAGCATTCATGTCTCCAAAGACAATGACTTCACCTTGGTCCTTGTAATGAGAAATGTCCCCTCTAGTTCAACAAAGGGATGATTTCTATCCATATCCAAGCGAGCATAAAAGTTGGAGTCATAGTGAGGAATGCAGCAACCAACCACAAACATGACTTGATCATTGGGTGGGCTAATTTTCAGCCATAAGTAGCGTTTATACGGGGTTTATACTTATCTTCTTTAACAATGAAAACATCTTTCAAACCCTTTTTGATCATACATGCTATGCCTCCTTGACCTCTAGAAAGATATATATATATATATATATATATATATATATATATATATATATATATATATATATATATATATATATAGAGAGAGAGAGAGAGAGAGAGAGAGAGAGAGAGAGAGAGGGAGAGGGAGAGATAGAGAGAAAATAAAGGGAGATGGAGATACAGAAAGAGAAAGAGGGAAAATAGAGAGAGATAGAGATAGAGGGAAAATAAAGGGAGATGGAGATACAGAAAGAGAAAGAGGGAAAATAGAGAGAGATAGAGATAGAGGGAAAGAGAGAGAGAGGGAGAGAGAGAGAGAGAGAGAGAGAGAGAGAGAGAGAGAGAGAGAGGAAAGAGGAAGAGAAAGAGAGAGAGAGAGGGGGGGGGGGAGAGAGAGTAAAAATAGAGAGAGATAGAGATAGAGGGAAAGAGAGAGAGAAAGAGAGATAGAGAGATAGAGGAAGAGAGAGGGATAGAGAAAGAGGAGAAAGAGGAAGAGAGAGAAAAAGAGAGATAGGGAGAGACAGAAGAGGGAAAGAGAGGGATAGAGGAAAGAGAGAGAGAGATAAAGAAAGAGAGAGAGAGAGAGAGAGAGAGAGAGAGAGAGAGAGAGAGAGAGATAGGGATAGAGATAGAGAAAGAGAAAGAGTGGAAAGAGGGAGAGAGAGAGAAAGAGAGATAGGGATAGAGAGGAAAGAGGGTGAGGGAGAGAGGTAGAGAGGAGAGAAGGAGAGAAAAAGAGGGGAAAAAGGGAGGGAGAGGAGAGAGAGGGAGAAGGAGAGATAGGAAAAGAGGGAGGGAGAGGAAAAGAGAGAGAGAGAGAGAGAGAGAGAGAGAGAGAGAGAGAGAGAGAGAGAGAGAAATAGAGATATATGTGGGGAGAAAGAGGGAAAGAGGGAGAGAGAGAAACAGAGATATCTGTTGGGAAAAAGAGATAGGAAGATAAAGAAATAGGGAGATAAAGAGCAATGGTTGTAGGGAGAGCTTCTAGAAAGTGCTAAGAAAAAGACCTTCTTTACGTGATGTTGACAGACCCTCGAAAATTACTTTCTACTCTCTTCTCCTTAACTTCTCTATCTTTCTCTCTATTTCTATTCCTATCTCTTTCTTCCCACTGAATAGGCATTAGGTTGGACAGCTTTTAACAATACCATACCTCAGAATGGAGGCAGACATGTGCGTAGAATGGAGGCAAAGTAATCCCTCAAACAAGGAGCTGCTGTGAAGAGATGCTGCCCAAGAAGCACAATAAAGAAGCTCTTCTTCATAGCACTCTATAGTGGCAAGAGCACTCTCGCACTGCGCACAACACAAAATGATGGCTACATTTACAGCCATAACTCTTTATCTCTACTCAAAATGATGATTACATTACGTATATGTATATATATTTGTATCTACATATATATTTTTAATGCATGTATGTAGGCACTAAGTACGGGAGCATAGCACCCGTAGGTCTGATGCTTCCTCTTGGGTATAGTCCTTTCTTAATCGTGGCGTTGCGGTCATTGATCTACTCATGCATGTATTACCTCAATGTACCTTTGGTTTTACCAAGGTTGAGACTGTGATGATATCTAAAGAGGTGCACTTGACCTTTGGCACTACTAGCCTCTACTTTGGTCTACTAGTATGTATATGTATCTACATGTTTGTGTGCTAATATACATGTGTACATATTTATTAATGGGCGATTAGGGAGGAAAGCTAAATCTCATATTGCTCTTTGTAATGTGGATGTTTGATAGATATTTTTATATGGCCTCGGCCATGGAGCAAACCAAGACCAAGAGAAACCTAGCGAACAAAAGAGCTCAAGCTATATGCTACGCTCACTCCCCAAAACAAGGAGCCTAAAAGATTTAAGTGCGGCTAAATCATTTGCCAAAGGTTGTGTCAGACTCTCTCCCTAACACCCACACACTGCTTGGGCTGCATGTACTCAAGAAGCCTTAAAAACATAATCATAAAGACACTTATGTGTTTATAATCAACATGTAGAGAGAGACACAATAAATGTGTGTATTTAAGTGTTTTTCTATCATCATGTCAACTTTACAGCAAATAAGAGAAACGTATCCATGTGTGGGGCTTCGACTTCGTATCTCCTCGATGGCCACTTCTTCATATGCGTACTATACATCCTCTTTTTGTCCTTATGTCCCACTCACAATATCCACTCGATACTCTCTCTTCTGCTCTTAGGATATAGAGCATGAAAACATAAAGAACCTCTCCTTCTCTCTCTTTTCACATCACGCTACAACTCAGACTCTCTCTCTCTCTCTCTCTCTCTCTCTCTTTAATCCTCTCAGAGAGATTCCCTCTCTCACTCTCCCTCTTTCCTGTGGGGAACCCCCATTGTGTATTTTAGTTAATTAAAGCTTCTCCTTTTTTCCTTAAATCCTCTCTCCCTATCTCTATCGACGTGCATGCAGCCAGGGGAAAAATCCCTCTGTCTCTCTCTCTTTGATTTTCTATAGAGACGCCTTCGCTTGCTCTCACAACTCTCTCCGGCATTTTAGCAACAGAGGTAGCTATATCCACAGGCCAACGCCCTCTCTCTCCTTGATTACTACCACAAAGACTTTCTCTCTCTATCTCTTTGATATGATATGCTACACAGAGAAATCTTCTCTCTCTCTCTCTCTCTCTCATAGCAAAAACGAGCCCTTTGCAGCCAGGTCCTCACTCCCGCTCCCTGCAAAAACGTCTATGGCATGCATCCTCTCCGCATGGAAGCAAACAAAGCCTCCCTCAATTTCCTCATGGCCGTATGCTTTCAATCGACACACCATCCCTTGTTCTCGCACTCTCGGTGCTCTCCCAGCTTGCCATGTCTCCCTGCTCTCCTGCAAGCAGCGGGGGCCTCTCTCATCTCTCGTAATCAGCGGGTGCCTCTCACTCTCTCTCTTTCCTGTGGGGCAACCCCCTTGTGTATTTTACTTAAATTAAAGCTTCTCCTTTTAAAAAACAATCCTCTCTCCCTATCTCTATCTACGTGCATGCAAGAAGGGGAAAATCCCTCTATCTCTCTCTATTTGATTTTCTACACCGAGTCCTTCGCTTGCTCTCACAACTCTCTCCAACCTTTTAGCAACATAGGTAGCTATATCCACAAGACAACGCCCTCTCTCTCCTTGATTAATGCCACAAAGACTCCCTCTCTCTCTCTATCTCTTTGATATGCTATGCATCTCAGAACTGAAAAAACTGTCAAAACTTTGCGTTTTTGTTGCCGACTTGAAGGCAATGTCAGACAAAACTCGCAAGGGTGGAAAAGCCACACTCGCCATGGAGAATGATGCAAAATCTCCAAGGAATTTGGATGCTAATCCAACCACATCGTCTACAACAACGGAAGCAATGATCATGGCTTACTTGATCTCGTTACAAGAAACCGTCAACAAGCAAGGTGAAGAGTTGCGCGCACTTGCAATGGAGAATGGTACTTTAAGAGTTCTCGTTGTGGAGAATGAGCACCTCAAGAAGGTTCTTGAAATGCAAACAACACGCTTGATGCATCTTGAGAATGAAGTTCAAGAATGTAAACGCTCTCTTGTGGACATGAATGTAGTGAAAGAGCGCTTGAGCAAAGTTGAGAGTGATCATGTATTGAAAGAGGAAACGATAGATACAATACGACATGATGTATGTGAGATGAGAAATGCATCCAAATCATGGGCTGATATATGTAAGGATAATGTGGTTTCTACATCTCCTATCACGCAAGCCGTTGTCCAAGCAAAGAATGTAGAGAATGTGGACACTCAAGAATTGCAAGAACGACAAAAACGCTCAAAGAACATCGTCATTCGTGGAATCAAGGAGGAAAGCATGGAAACACCCCAATCTCTTGCGGTTGCTATTGAAGAGTTTTTTGCTACACACTTTGGCATGTCAGGAATCATGGCTTATGGTGCACATCGAGTTGGAAAACAAGGAGTCCCTCGCTCGGGAGAAAGACCTATTGTATGTTCCATGGCTGATGAGGTAAAGAGAAAGATCATCCTTGACAATGGTTGGATCTACCTCAAAGGAACGGGTTGTAATGTATATGAGGATCGCACTCTTATGCAACAAAATGTACGTCGCAAAGCATACGAGGAAAGAAGCAAGAAGGTTAAGGTATCATCTCAAGAAGAAAAGGCACTTGAGGAGGATGCAAGTCCACCCAACAAATAGGGACACATGATCTATGAGACCAACTCACGCTTGCGAATAAGCTTTTGGAATTGTAATGGGTATCCATGGAATGTGGGAATTGGCATTGATGAGCTTACCAATGACTCCGATGTGATACTTCTTGTCGAAACATGGGAGCATGATGTGCAACGAATTCTTGGATTTGACAAATACGATGTACATTCTTTGATGTGGGCCAAAAATGCAAAGCAACGAAGAGGCCAAGGAGGCGTAGCATGTATGACCAAAAAGGGTTTGAAAGATGTTTCCATTGTCAAAGAAGATAAGTATAAACGCTACTTATGGCTGAAAATCAGCCCACCAAATGGTCAAGTCATGTTTGTGGCCGGCTGCTACATTCCTCACTATGACTCCAACTTTTATGCTCGCTTGAATATGGATAGAGATCAGCCCTTTGTTGAACTAGAGGAAGACATTGCTCATTACAAGGATCAAGGTGAAGTCATTGTTTTTGGAGACATGAATGCTCGCACAAATATGTTACAACACGACACACAACAAGTCGACATGCCGCATGTATCAAGAAGAGTGGATGACTCATACATGTATAATCGAAGTTCTAATGATGCAAAAGAAGTGGATCACTATGGAAAGTCACTTCTACATATGTGCAATAGTACCGGAATGCTGTTGAGCCAGCAGAGGATCACACCCGCATTTTTGCTCACACCCATCATTTTGTAACCATTGATTGTAATAAATGTCTTTCCGACATTTAATTTTGAATTGAGCCATTCATTAAGTAACGGGACTCAATTGAGTTTCCAGCTTGTAATCCCGACGTAATTTCACCTGCTGATGTAAATAATTAGAGATGTTTTCACCTCCAAGGCTGAGGTATATAAGCCAAAGTTTTGTAACCTAAAGGAGATTCAATTATTAATCAAAGGGAGTTTTTGAGCGTCGTGACTGTGTCTGAGAGAGAGAGAGAGAGAGAGTCTTATCTCCTTGCTACGCGAGCTACGGGACCGCCATTGGAGAAGCGACACCACCATTGCGTTAGCAACGGTGAGAGCTACGCACAGATACCAAGAGTGCGCGCTATCGGCTTCTACGTGTGGTAAGTTCCTACGAGCTTCGGTGTGAGTTTTCTTCCAACTCGTGTGTCGGAATAGAGCGTGCAGCATATCTATAGAACCACAACGAGTAGAGCTACACATTAGTACCATCGGGGTCAAGTTTCGGTCACCTGTATTTTTCGGCCTGTCTTCATACGCGTTTACCGCACGGAGTGATTATAGGTTGATTTCGCAGTTCAAGTCTTTAGGGTGTTGTTCTTACCTAGTGTATAGACTTCCCCTTGAGTTTGAGATCGATTCGATGATTCTAGATCCTGTTTCGTATAGCATTCGTTCGTAGTACGGATTTCAGTCACTTGCGTATTCTAGAACTTAGATTTGATTTCCTTAGTAGTGATTGTCATTAGAAGGTCGAGTAGGTGATTTGACACCCACCTAGTTGTTTCCATGCGCCTGCGGGTCAAGCTCCGTCCTCGTCTGACAAATTCTGTTGTTGGTTGAGTTCTCGCTATTTAGCTTCCGCTAGCGGCGTAACCGCCTAAACATTTGGCGCCGTTGCCGGGGACGAGAGCCCTAAGTAGGTGACCTTAGACTAATCCTATGAGGTGAGTCGTATAAACTACTTTGTATACTTTAGTTAGAAAAGATCTAGGAGTGGTGGACTCCGAAGGTCTCTAGAGATACTAGGAAGTGGGGTATTCCTGGGTCTTCCGTGTTGACAGTGTTTTTAGTTTAGCTTAGATTAGATTGTTTTTGATGGTGTTTAAGTGGTTGTTGACATAAAAAGCATTTGCTACTCCTTGTGTGGTAGTAAATCTCTTTATATTTTCAATTGCAAAAAATCCATTTTATGATTAGAAGTAGCTTAGGTAGGGCCTGATTTGATCCTGATCTAGAGCTATCAATTGGTGTTCTATTTGCTTGATGTGTTTGATTGCATGTTAGATCACTGAAAAAAGTCGCTTTGGTAGTGACATATGCAATAAACAAAGTTCAGAAAAATTTTCTGTGTAACTGATTGTTGCTGAGCACTTAAAAGAGCTATTGGAAGAGTTCTGTGCTGAAAAACTGGAAATCTGCAACTTTAGACATCATACGCGTATGATGTCTTAAGACCTAAACAGAGACTAAAATTGAAAATTTGACATTGCCAGAGTGTTTAGAAGGGGGGTTTTACCCTAAGATCAACTTAAAACAAGAACATTAACACTCAAAGAAACCCAAAAAGACAAGTCGGAGTCCAAGAAACGCAAAGAATAGGAAATTTTGGATTCAGATCTTGTTTTTACATTCAAACCTGACAAAAACACTTGAAACTCAATTATAAACATTGGAGAAGGCTTAAAACCAAAAATAGTCAAAATCTGTGAAAAAAGACATCATACGCGTATAATGTCTTTTGGCACTTCCACTGCTTATTTTTGAAATCTGACCTGACAAGATTGTTACAAACACTGTAGAAAGCATAAATATCAAGTTTGGACCCAAATTGATGAAAAAGACATCATACGCGTATGATGTCTTTGACCTAATTTTGGACATATTTTGATACTTTGCTAACACAGATCCATTGTAATAGCTGTCTAGAGGTTATATTTCAAGTTTCATCCCATTTGGATCACAATTGACCAAAAAAACAAGTCAAAAGCGGAAAATTGCCAAGAAAAGCCTGAACTAGCCATAACTTGCTCAAACAGAGTTCAAACTGAATTTTGTGAGTGAACAGAGCATAAAGGGGCCACTGAGAGTGAGCATAACCAAAATAGTCAAAATCTGTGAAAAAAGACATCATACGCGTATAATGTCTTTTTCAGCATAACTACAACAAAATTCTCACTTGATGAAACAGAAGTTGTCCAACTGACAAGATTAAACAGTTGACCAAGTATCAGTCAGTTTGGATCAATTCTGACCACAAAAACTTGGGGAAAACAAATTGCCGAGACGGAAAAGCTACAGTCCTTTAGGGGAATTGATGAATTTGAGATCGGGCAGGAATCTCCGGAATAATCAACCAAAACAAGGGGAACCAGCAAGTGTCATATCAACCGAGGGAAGTGTAAACCAAAGTTGGGTGCAACCATTAGAGCAGATCTTTGAAGGAAGTGTCTCTGATACTTCTTCGGAGAGATCTTACGAGATTTTCACTGAAAACTTGGAACACTCGAAAAGGAACAACAGAGAAAATATGGCAGCAGGATCATCAAACCCTTCCGCCACAATGAAGCTACTGTTCATAAAATATCAGTACGACAATGAGCAAGGTGCCAAGATCTACAAAGATGGAATGGACCGCTATTGTGTAAAGATAGAAGATAGACCTAGTGAGTTCAAGGACTTAGTGCCTGTGAGCTATAGCGGAGATAGATATCTCGATGACGAGGGTACCATGTACTTGGTAGTCCTAAACCCTAACATTGTGGACAAGTGGGGATTGATGGGCACCAAAGCCAAAATAGATGAAGAACTCGAGGAGAAAGCACCAATAATGAACTTCCCTAATGCGAGGTTAAGAAGAGAGAATGAAACTATAAGGATCAACACTGATAACATCTATGTGGGGCTGTACAAATATAATAATGGGGAGCAAGATCTCTATTATAGATGTGAAGCACCCTACACCAGAGAGTTGACAGACCAAAAAAGACTGTATGTCTTTACCTACACAGAGGGATCGGAAGTGAAAATTGCCGCTTACGATAAGTATGGCAGGCAATACTCAACAATGGGCAAGAAAGAATTAGAAGGATATACATACTTTGGGGGACCACTACATCAGTATTATGTTACTTCTAGCTCACATAGACCAGCACCAACAAATGGAGTGCAAAACTCAATGACAACAGGAGGACAAAGAACTCAGGTTGCTGACTCTTTCAGTCAACCTCAGTACTCGAAGCCCGGACCAATGGGATCATTACATTCCAGAGAGTCAATGGAGACGAATCGAGGTAGTGCAGTTCCAATCCCCACCTATACCACGCCAGGTCCAAGGTTTGAAGCGGAACCATCGCATTTACCTTCTAGTAGTAAATTCAGGGCAGGGGAACCGACAAGGGTAACTCATGAAGTCCATGATGCTAGAGAAAGCTTTAGCCGGGACACAGGAGCAATGAGATTGGTAGCAGATCATAGACGTATGAGACCATCTCAAGTAGCCAAGTGTGTGCAAAAGAAGTATGGTGGTTCAGGAGATCCGTATGCACATGTGTCACTCTTTAAACAAGTCTTAAGAGCTGAGCAGATAACAGATTTCCATACACAATACGAGGGATTTGGTCTTACTCTAGAAGGTACCGCATTGACATGGTTTCAACCAATGAACATTGGGGGATTCCATGACATTGACCATTTGCTAAGAGAGTTTGCTGAGGAATTCTCAAAACGAGGGATTAAGCACAATACGGTCTCACAAATATATGCTTTTAAACAGAGAGAACACGAAAAAGTGAAGGAAGCTTCACTTCGCTTCAAACAATACATTGAGAGATGTCCAGTACGTGAACGACCACAAGATGACAGACTATCTGTTCTCTTTATTGAGGGACTGAGGAACGACACTCTCAAGAAGGACTTGCACTTGAAAGCTTGTACAAGTTTCGAGCAAGTAACGAGAGAGGCATTGTACTTAGTGGATAACTGTACGGTTTATGGAGAGGTGTCAGCGGCTACAGATTGTGCATCCAGTAGCTCCTCCTCCGTAGCGAGCGAGACTACCACTAAAAAGAATGTTCAAACAACAACCATGCCAAACGTAGAGCAAATGGTAGAAGATGCTCTAAAAAGGATGGCACCATACCAAAAACCATTGCCAAAACCCTGAAATGGTGTGCGATTGAGCAAAAATGGACAAATCATCCAACAGAGGAGTGTTATTACAACAAAGGGTATGTAAGGGAGCGCCAGTATGCACCTCCAGCTCAATTAGCACCACCTCAGATACATCCAGTACTTCGATACCCAACGGGAAATGTACCTGGACCTATGGGGATAGAAAGACCGCAACCGGTATTGGGACAACAACCACCTTTACCAGGAGCAAGACCAGTGGGCATTAGATATGCACCAACCTTAGAGAATCAGGAAGAACAAGCCTTAGTGCCTGTTCAAACCTATTATGAAGAATCGGGTGCACACATGTCTCCGACAGTTTATTACCCACCAGAAGAACCAAAACAACCAGAACCATGGGGCATGATGGGGAATGTTGGAATACCAACAATTACAAGTGCTTCTGATGAAGAGAGATACAATTTGGACGCAAGAACCTTAATGTTCATAGCTCATGGAGGGTTAACAGGACAAAGACCATCCTATCCACAAAGGACGAATCAAATGGGACCAAGACCAGCACTAGGACCTTGTTACAAGTGTGGAGGTGACCATCTGATGAATGTTTTCCCACATACGGAAATCATTAGAATTAACGCTTATTGCACTGAGTGTGGGGTTACTCACTTCATTGAGGATTGTTCAAAGAATCCAAACAAAGTGCAAAAGACGACATTGAATATGTTAGAAACTATTCCTACCAGCAGTGGGTCTGAAAATGAAACTCTGATACCAACGCAAGTTGTTACTAGAGCTCAAGCTAAGAAAACCACTAGAGAACCTGAGAATGGAAAGTTGGCGACTGAAGTGGTTAGTCAAGGACCGCGGAGTCAGAAAAACACATGGAAAGCTAGAAAAGCACGCATGAAGTTGAGAAAAGAACGTGAAGACGCTATTCTAGCTGAGGAACTAAAGCAAACTAAAGCTAGATGAGAAAAACTTGGAAGTCAAAACGGGAAACGAGAGATGAGCCCGGAAAGAACGAAACAAAAGAGTATCAAAGAAACAACGAGCTTAAACTCAGGGGGATCAGTGCTAGTAGACAAGGTACACGAACCCTTGGACGCACTGATGAGAGCTTACGAAGCTAGGTTAAAGAACAACCAAACACAGGAACAGAGGTGGATGACATACCCAAACGCGGAATTGGAAAAGCAGAGACTTGAAATGTGCCAGAGAATGATCGAGACTGCACAAGCCTTATTAGAACCACCAAAAGAAACAATGAATTGTGGAAAGGAAAACCCAATTCAGCAAGAGACTATCGTTTTACGGGTAGCTGAAAAGACTCCCAGTGCACAAAAGCCTGAAAATACACAAAAGGATGACCGCATAGTATTGAACACAACCGATCAGGAGATAGAGAGTTTTCATCCAGTCATACAGAGGAGTTACGAAAGAGATGATGATTACACTGAATTTTGGAAACAAGTGAGAGAGGCAAACTTTGCAAACGAGCTAAGTTGCCAAGCTAATCAGACAAATTGGAAAAAGGACATCAGGAATCCTCCCATAGTGGAATTTGAGGCAGGATCTCAAGTGGACTTGGATCTGCAATCTTACTGGGAAGATGGGGGCTCTATTAGAACAATGGAGAGCAAACCTCATTCACTAAAAACCTTACCTTCATACTTAGGAGAGTATGAAGCAAAATCCGAGATTAGAGCACTTCCCTCACGAAAAATCTCATCAGAAAAAGTCATGGACTCGCAAGGATTGATAGAGATTTTGTCAACACCAGTGACATGCACTATCACTCTAGCTGAGCTTTTGAGGCTAAGACCACATATGTGGACCACTGTAGGAAAATGCTTGGAGAAATTCGGGATAAAAGATCCAACATCGAGATTGCAAGAGAGCATTGAGGAGCTGAGCAAGCCACAAAAGAACGCTAAGCCTGTACCCTTAAACAAGGTCGGAGAGTATTGCGAAGGTGAAGAGGGGAATACAACCTTACCAGTTGAATTCCAAGGAGTGAACACAATGGCAATACTAGACAGCGGAGCTGGGGTAGCCATTGCTACAAAAGAAATCTGGAAAAAATGGGGGAAACCAGCAATAAGGAAGACTAGGTTGAAACTCCAATTAGCAGATGGACACATGGAGAAACCTATGGGGTTATTAGAGAAAGTTGTAGTGACTTCTTGCGGCATTGAATACGAACATACTTTTGCTATTGTCGATTTTGGCAAGGAGAATAACTATGATATCATACTGGGAAGACCATTCATGAGACAGTTGAAAATGGTCCAGGATTGGGGCTACGATCACATATACCTGAGAAATATGGAAACCACTACACGTGTGAACCTGAAAGACCATAGCTACAAAGATGTGAACCGAACACCAGTGGAGGAGTTTGATTCAGCTACTTTGGCGGGATCCGAATTTCCAGCTTGGTTAGGTAAACCCAAGGAGTTATGGATGTGTGGAGCTTCAAAATGTGGAAGTCTGAAACGAGAAGAATGTGTTTTAGAAAGGGCTATCGAAGACGAAACTTATGTAAGAGAACCCTTTCCAGAGGACACGTTTGAACCATTAGAATGGACACACATTCTAGCAACCCTAGATGTTTGTGCAATTCCGGATGGTCCCACAACGAAATTTTGCGACAAGGACGGGTACGACGTGGTTCCGTATTTCATGTTGAGAACTGTGCTCAAAAAAGAAACAGAAAAGAACGATACACTGGAAAAGGAAGATGAAGAAGAGGTGTTTCACGACATTCCCGATCATCCAGAGTGGGGAAATGAAGCAGACAACGAGTCAACGGACAATTCACGCGGAAACGAAGAAACTATAACGGATGTCCGATTTTATGATTTTCCGAACCAAACAAAACAACGCCAGAAACACTATAGAGCAAAGAAGAAAACAAAAGGTGTTAGAACCAATCCGATACCTAGAATAAGAGGAAAAAATCAATTCCTAATGCTAGTAAAGGCTGAAGATTGTGTTAAGGATAAGATTTCTGAAAGAATGAGAGGCAGTGATCAAAAGAGCTTACGAAAAGACAAAAGAGGCTCAAGAAATCAAGTTCAAAAGAATGGAACGAAAACTGAAACAGAAACATCGGAAAAGAACAAGCGCAACAGAGAATACACAGAGTCCAAGTTAGAACGTAGAAACAAGTACAGAGAGCTCAAGAAAACTCTGAAGGAAGTTTGGACGACGGAAATTGAGAGTGGAGAGGACGAAAACGTCAAAATCAAGGAAAACATGGATGTTCCCTCTCACTATAGGAAATTCACAATAGAGGATAGGAAGGTGATATTAACCCCACCTATTCGAGAGAGGAAGGAGAACGAATCTTATGACGGACCGGAGGATGCAAAAAAACTTGATTTAGCAGCTCCAGGTGAGACGCCTAGACCGGTATACATAGCCACAGATTTGTCTCCAGGCGAGGAAGAGAGACTTTTGAGTCTTCTCAGAGAGTATAGGGATGTGTTTGCATGGTCTTATAAGGACTTAAAGGGAGTTGACCCATCGATATGCCAACACTCAATCCCATTGAAACAAGACGCAAAGCCTAGCAGACAGAGACCATACACATATAATGATACTTTTGCTAAGCGAATCAAGGAAGAGATAGATAAGCTAATGGAAGCTGAATTCATATACGAGATTGAACACACTGATTGGGTATCTCCGATTGTGGTAGTACCTAAGAAGAACGGAAAACTCCGAGTATGTGTCAACCTAAAGAAGGTGAATGCTGCAACAATCAGGGACAATTATCCCCTGCCGATAACTGATCATGTTCTAGAGCGTGTATCAGGGAAAACAGCATACTCCTTTCTTGATGGTTTTTCAGGATATAACCAGCTAGCCATAGCATTGGAAGATCAACATAAAACAGCTTTTGCAACGGAGTGGGGAATTTATGCTTATCGGGTTATGCCTTTTGGTCTAACCAATGCTCCCGCAACCTTCCAGAGGCTAATGACGCATGCTTTCAAAGAATACTTAAGGCTGTTTCTAGAAATCTACATGGATGACTTATGTGTACATTCTCTACTGAGAGATGAGCATCTAGAACACCTAAGAAAAGTATTTGAGAAATGTAGGACATATCGCATTTGTCTCAATCCTGAGAAATGTGTGTTTATGGTCCGACAGGGCAGAATTCTGGGACATATTGTCTCACAAAACGGAATATCCACGGATTTAGAGAAGATAAAAGTTATAGTGGATATGCCTAGACCAACCAATGCGAAACAAGTACAGAGCTTTATGGGACATTGCGGATATTATAGACGATTCATTTACATGTACGCTATAATAGGCCAACCACTTTACAGGCTAATAGTGAACTTTGAATGGACAGAGGAGTGTGAGGAATCATTCAAGAAATTGAAAGAGGCACTCATTACTGCTCCAGTCTTGAAATCACCAGATTGGGAGAAGATATTCCATGTGCACATAGATGCTTCGGCATATGCAATAGGATGCATTCTGGCTCAGCCAGAAGAAGGAAACATGGATTTTCCTATCTGTTACGCCAGTCGACAGCTCAACCATGCAGAGAAGAATTACACCACAACAGAGCGAGAGGGATTAGGAATGATATATGCTGTGAAGAAATTTCGGCATTATCTTCTAGCCAACAAGTTTGTGTTTTTTACGGATCACCAAGCCTTGCTCTACCTAGTGAATAAACCATGCAATACCGGGAGAATAGTGAGATGGTTCATTATCTTACTGGAATTCGACTTCACGGTAGTAGTAAAGAAAGGAAAAACACATCTTAGAGCTGACCATCTTTCGCGATTGACGAATGGAGAAGACCCTATAGGAGTAGATGACGACATGCCAGACGTGTACCTGTTCAACATAGAAATGATACCTAAGTGGTCTCAAAATGTCGTTGACCTATTAACCTATGGAGGAGAGTTTGATAGAAGAGAATACAACCTGAAACGTATTGCTATTCAGCAATCCAAGAATCTTCAACTGATTGCAGGAAGGTTGTATCAATTGGGAAATGATCATGTTTTACGACTATGCATCAATCCGGAGGAATATAATATATATCTGTGCGAAGCACATGTTCAGGAATGTGCATTTCATTGTTCAAGAAGGAACACATATAGGAATTTGTTACAATTGGGAGTCTATTGGCCAGGAATGAAAGAAAGCGTACATGAATATGTCACAGTATGTATTGTATGTTCATCAAAACCACCGGCCGAGTATTCAACATTATATCAGATAATGATCGCTCCAGAATGGAGTCAGTATATTGTTGAATATCTCACAAATAGAACTTTCCCAGAGGGAACGTCAAAAGCTCGTCAGAAATCTGTAGAGA
The DNA here is from genome assembly GCF_014529385.1 of Adiantum capillus-veneris. NCBI lineage: Eukaryota > Viridiplantae > Streptophyta > Polypodiopsida > Polypodiales > Pteridaceae > Adiantum > Adiantum capillus-veneris. The sequence continues at coordinate 77,178,189 of NC_140934.1, read as the reverse complement.
CAGAAGCTAGAGATTACGCTTTAATAGGAGATCAACTCTATAAGAGAGGTAAAGACAACCAGCTTAGGATTTGCGCATCAGAGTCTGAGTATGTGATAATTCTGGAGCAAGCTCATGGAGGAGTAGGTGGAGGCCATTTCTCAGGTGATAAGACAGCAAAACTTGTCTTAGCCGTAGGAATATGGTGGCCAACATTACATATGGACACTGAGGAATACGTTAAAAGGTGTGATGACTGTCAGCGGACCAAAGTACCACTTAAAAGAGATGATATGCCGCTTAGACCAATGATGGGGGCAAGAGCTTTTGCAAAATGGGGGATTGATTATGTCGGACCCATTTCACCTCCTGCATATAAGACTCATGCACAATACATCGTTGTGGCTACAGACTATCTAACAAAGTGGGTCGAAGCAAAGGCAACTCAAAGAGCAGATGCCAGGACCACGGCACAATTTCTGTATGAATACGTCTTTGTACGATATGGATTGCCAATAGAAATTGTGAGTGATCGAGGCACACATTTCATAAATGAAGTGATAGAGATCCTTCTAGATGAATTCATGGTAATCCATAGGAAATCAACCCCGTATCATCCACAAGCAAACGGACAAGCTGAAGCAACAAACAAAACCATATGCACGGTCCTCACGAAGATTGTATCTAAGTCAAGAACTGACTGGGACCAAAAGTTGCATTCAACATTATGGGCATATAGGGTGGCGTATAAAACATCCATAGGAACGACCCCATATAACATGGTTTTTGGGCTAAATGCTATCTTACCAATAGAATTCTTGATTTCAACCTTAAGGGTGGCTAAGGATCTAGAGTGGACAGGGCACGAGCTCTCTGATAGAATAGATGACCTGGAAAAGCTAGATGAGCTTCGCCTAAAAGCAGTAGCTTCCATCTACGCTCAAAAAAGGCGACAAAAGGAATTTTTTGATAAGCATGTGCGGACTAAAGAGTTTAAAGTTGGGGACTATGTCCTAGTTTACACTCTGAAACAGCATGCTAAGAAGCTTAAAAAGCGAGGGATGGGACCTCTGGTGATTAAAGATCTATCACCAAGTGGAGCCGTCAAGCTTGCTACATTAGACGGAGAAGAAATGCCCAATTGGATTAGTGGATGCAGAGTGAAAAAGTATCTGTTGCCGCTAACACAAGACATGCTTCTCAAAATACATCAAGAAAAGCTGCGTGTCCAGAAAAAGAAAAAGATTGTGGAGGAAGCGCAAGCCGAGGCGAAGGAAAGAATGGAGAAAAGAAGACTACTGCGTCAGAAACAGCGCAATGAAGGAGCAATGCGAATAAACGCAGTTAGTATAACAGAAATGGATAATGACAAAGAAGAACCCATCATTGAATGCAAAATAGGAACCAACCAAATCAAAGCCAGAGCACTATTGGATTCAGGAGCTCAAGCTAACCTACTTTCACTCAGTTTGTATAGACAATTGACAAATGACACTAAAATAACTGCTGCCAAGCAAGAGTTAAAGAGTTACTCTGAGAATGCAATCAAAACTGTCGGATGCACAGTTTTACATATACAGATTAACCAATATGTGTATCCTCATATGTTTTACGTGGTTGAAGACCAAGCTACACAACATCCATTATTGCTAGGACAACCATGGCAGAAGCAATATAATGCAATGATTGACTGGAATTCTAAATCAGTGCTTATCAAATACGAAGGTGAAAGTCAATCAGTCAAGTTCACAAACGGAGCAGAGCCAACTCCAAAGGAAGAATCCACGAACAAGGGCAAACAACAAACAGAGAGAAGGAAGAAGCAATGGCAACCAAAAGTTTCTATACAACCGGATTACTCTTCGACGAGGAATTCTCAACAGTGGATAAGGAAGACAAGCAATAATATAACAGCTCAACCTTGGGATAAAACGGAGCCAACGTTGGCATGGAGACCAAAAAAGGTGATGCCAGAAAACAAAAACAGAGTCTTCAATACCAGACAACAGAGTGATCCCCGACAATCAAGGACAGTGAAACAGATCTGGATTCCAAAGAAGGTCATGACGGCACAAAGCTATAGCAAGCAAATTTGGATCCCAAAGATTTGTAAACAGGAACTCCCTTCAATACAATCAACGGAAACTCCTAGGTATTTCAAGGCGAGGAAATCAACACACAGAACAAAGCAGGTTTGGGTCGCAAAGAGTTTGTGGCAAGCACAAGCAAAGCGGAAGCAGATTTGGATAGTAAAAAAAGACAACACGATAACGCAGAATCCATCTACTGATTCTACTACCGAAGTGCCAAAACCAACCCAAAACCCGACCACCAATCCTTCAATCAAACAAAGAGCAGCTTTATTGGAAAGACTGTTGTATCATCGCTCTACAATTGCATTGGGAACTGATGACCAAAACAACTACAATGCTTCACCCACAGACACTTCATAGTCGTCCGGGAGGACTCAGACTAGGAGGGGGGGAGGTATACAGGAGCTACAAAGCAGCTACAAGCGGAAAAAACAAAGAAAAACAAAAATTATATTACAAGGGCAGTGTCTTACATGATTTTGCAATTTTTTATGTTTGATTGCGGATATTGATAATATTTATGCCCTTATATACCTTGTTTTGCAACAAGAAGAGATCAAATGATGAATTTGGGTCTCTAGATGTGTAAATATCACTAAATAAGAGTGTTTTTGGAGCTAAAAAGTGGAAAAAAGTGGTAATCCAAGTCCAAAAATCACAAAGAAGTGTATATTCATATACACAGGGTTACCAGCTATTTATCATGTATGTTTGGAATTTTTTGGCTTCAATTTGCTATTTTTCTTTATTTTTTATGATTTTCTTAATAAAAATAAAAGAAAAATAAAAAAGCAGGTGAAATGAGATCGGAAAAAAGAAAAGAATAGACGGTGATGATCCTCATGACAAGGGAAACCCAGGATAAAAATTGGGTACAATTCTGAAAAAAGTTGCGGAAAGCCCGAAATGACAGAATTTTGGCAAAGTGGACAGATTACTCAGAAACAGGTCCAACGGAATCCAAATTGAGAAATTTCAAATCCTAAAGTGCATTTCACGACGAGATAGGAGCACATGTCAACTTTGGTAACAAGTGATCCGGGAAGCCCGAAGTTAAGTATTTTTCACTTCACTATCAAGCTCATTTCCACTATTACCTTCTTGGAGAGAGCAAAGAGCACACAGGAGCATCCGACCTTCTACCGCCTTCTACGACTGCTACGAGAGCTCAGAGGACACCAGACATGAGAGGTAGACTCGTTGCCATAAGCTTTTGATGCTTATCGTTAACTTTTGTCGCGAAAACTCACCAAAACCAAGAAACAAGAGCAGACGGGGAATGGGGAGGAACGCTAGGTAGGGGCACAACCGCCTAACCAAACCTTGCAAGAACTTAGAGGTGGGTTACCTTAGTATAGGAGATGAGTTTCTAACACTCAAAGCTCGAGAAAGAACGACTGAAAAAACCCTAGGTCAACAGAGCCTGCAAGAGGCAAACAGAAAAAAGTTGTCGAAACGACACAAAACTTCTCAAGAAGCTTAACAACATCGAGGGCAATGCAACCATGGCGTATCTCCGGGTTTGGATCACCAAAAGTAGGTCGGAACAACCGATTCGGCGGCGGACACACAAAGCGTCATTTTGGCATAACGGCTAAAATTGACGACCAAATGACATGAAACTTCACAAGCAGCTTCAAATATACATGGATGACTTATGTTTGCAAGCAAAACCCAAAAGAAATCTGATTCTCTTACCGATGGTGAAAAAGACGCTTTCGGGCAACCAAATGGAGAAAGATGGAGAACGGGGAGCCAAAGTCAAGTTCAACCAAATAGGTGGCTTCACAACATATCCAATGAGCTGGAAATGCAACTCTCGAGAAGAAAAGTTGAAGAAATTCAACTCCAAGGCAAAAAGACGACTTCGGAGACTGAAATGCCTATAAGGGGGCTTTTTAGCTAAACTGATGACTTTTTAAGTTGAAAACTAGTTAGCAGGGCTTAGGGCACTAGCACAAAGCATTCTTTGCACAAAAAGACCAACATTTCAAGAAAAGACATCATACGCGTATGATGTCTCACAGCATGATTTTCACATCCATTTCAACATTTGAGTACATAGCCTCATTCCACATGTTAATCACATCCTATGAACAGAGTATCATGAGAATTGGAGTTAGAAAACACAAGGAAAACCAAAAAGACGCAAAGTAGGCCATAAAATTGATTTTTGGTCCTAATTTTGTCAAAATAACTCCAAACTCATTGAAACTTTGTAGAATTGTTGATTAACACATCTACAAGCTATCTGGAACCAAAAAGCACCATTTTGACACAAAAGACATCATACGCGTATGATGTCTATTTGCACTTACAGAGTCAAAAATTCTCATTTGCCATCATACATCCATTATATATATCTAATACATGCTACATATGAAGTTTGGAACCATTTGGTCAAGTGGATCACCCCATTAGCCCAATTAAGAGAAAATCCTTCATACAAAGCCTATTTTTGTCCCAATTCCAACATATTCAAGTCCAAACCCAGATTTGAGTATAAACAGTCCTTCACTAGCACATGGAGAGTCCACAGAACCAATCCCATAAAAAATTGATGAAAAAGACATCATACGCGTATGATGTCTCCAGAGCCATTTTTAGCCCAAATTCTATCCAAACTTGATAAATCCACTGAATAAGCCTATCTAAAGCCAAATCCAAGCTTATAGAGAAATTTGGTCCAAAAATGCACTAAAAGACATCATACGCGTATGATGTCTCACTATGTGATTTTGGCACCTCAGGGCTTCAACCACCAAACAGAAGTGTTCTACATGCCATTTGAAGGTAATCCACCAAGTTTTACCCAATTTGGATCATAAAATCCAATTCCCTTTCAAAATTTTGCCAAGAGCCTGAACTGGACTAAACTGGCCAAAACTTGACCAAATGGTATCCAAACCCAAATCCAAGCATATGATACTCATGTATACACTATCAGCTACAAGCACAACCAATATGAAGTCATTCTGACACAAAAGACATCATACGTGTATGATGTCTCAAGCATGTTTTTGAGCCCAGTTTGCATATTTTTTCACCTACATTGCATCCTTAGGCCCTGAATAGCTCATGTTTCAATTTTCAAGTCATTTATGTGCGCTCCTTGCCGCACTGTCGAAGCAAGGGACTTGCCAATACACCGTATGCGAGCCACAAACGGCTCCAAGCACACAACAAGCCTAAACTAGCAAGCTCAAGAAAACAAAGGGTGTGTCACTCACCGCTCTACGCTCGCCTTCGTGGTGGATTCCTCGCCGCGATGAAGAAGAAGCTGCAGTCGTGCCGCGCTCAACCGCTTCGCCGCCGTCGTGCCTTCGTAATGCTCGATCGCACACACACTCTCCCTCTCTCTCTCTCTCTCACACACACACACAAGGAGGTGAAGAAGAAGAAGAAGATGGAGATGGAGCAAGAGCACTCTTCAATTGCACAAATGAGAGAATGAGTAAAAATTAGGTTTAGTTGGCTTTTATATGAGCTCACCCCATTCACACTTGGGCGCCCATGCTTAACCAACTAATCCCTTGAATGTCCAAGTTAAAGTGCGCCTCTCATCGACGATCACTCTACCTTTCCCTATTGGTCCAACAAGCCCGGTACCTGACTCTACCAAATACATAATACACGTCCGTCGTAGGTGATCGGTGTCCGTGTGCCGTGAGGGTTAACATGCCCCCCTTCCTGATGTAGATTCCGTCCTCGGAAGCTATTGAGTTGAAGCTGGTTCGTCGAGGTGGAAGAGCATTTGAGATGAACGTCCTTAGCCTTCTTCAGTCACTGCAAAATCAAACAACATTGGCACAGTAATTGCATTCTCTTAAAAAGCATATGCAGTTTTAGGTAGACAAATTGATTGGAAAAAGAATTTCAAACAATTTGTTAGCAATGAACATTAAATTGCAATGTAATCAAATGCAGAAACAGATGTAAAGGCAAAAAATTAAACAAGTCTGGGGTCACTAATTTGACGGTCGAAAAGCACTAGAGATCAAGTATTAATACCATGGGTAAGCTTCTTAATTTTCAGTGGTCAATTAAGTTGTTTAATCGCGAGAGCCAAGTATTCATGTTCAAGGGCTGACTAGAGGCTATATCTAGAAAACCTTGTAGTTAAGCTACCATAAAAGGAATTTCTCATGAAATCATCGCCTGACTGATTACTTTTTCTTTGACCCCCCAAGGTCTTTTCACATTGATTCAATTATGATGTGTGTGCTTATTTTGTATGCCTTGGGTTTTTTGCTTTTCAAGGAAAAGCGCCCACACTGGGAACCTCTAGGGCTCTAGTACCATAGGCAATACATGTGAGTGAAGTACCAAATCAAGCTGAGATTTCTCTTCCAGCTTAAAATTTTACATTGTGGCACTTTGATTTTTTGCTTGTTCATTTTCAGCATTTAAATTTTGTAACTTTGGGGGGTCATATAACACTGTTACATTCCCCAGGCTCATCACATTAGTAAACTCCCTTTATAATACTTAAGCTAAAGGTCAATAGGGTTAAGCCCACTAGAAAGCCCTAGTACATTTCATACAATGCTGCCTAAATCGGATTAAGAACCTAAGTAACCATTGATTATTAGGAAGGCATTCCCCATGGTATTAAGAGAAGATTTCTAATACCTAGCTTGGTCAAACTAGCTTAGTTGGACTGCTTGATTTTTACACCTAAACAAGTGATTATGACAAAAGATTGCATTGAATTAAATGTTGGATACTAAGCCAATGCGCTGAATAGTATGCTACCAATGACAATCAAAGTAGACAAACATAGATGAAAAAAAGATAAGGGCAATGCTAATGGACAAGAAACACCTGTTTGTGTTGATGGTCGCGCTTGATTTGAAGGTTCCATGAAGATCCAAATCCTATCAATAGCAATACGCTCCTGTACACACTAGGAAACACAAACAATACCTCTAGGAGGCACATCAGTGGGAAAAATTAAAACTCCTAAAAAACAAACTCAAAACACAATCTAGACCCCTAACCTACCTATCTGTCACCCCTTTTAGAATCAAGGAAAGAGGATATTATATAAACCGGGTGGCCACCCTAAGGCTAGGCCTCTATCCTCATCATCTAGATAAATAAAATCGTTGTCCGTGAGGCCATAGTCTTCCTCGGTCTCTATTAGTTCCTCTTCATCATCCTCTTGTGCAAGCATGCTAATCAAGAACCTCGTGATGCGTGGATACTCATCTTGTGCAAAAGAATAAGCATGTGCCATTGGAGACACATTCGCCACTGGGTAGGGATCACTAGTTAGCCATAGACGTATCAGCCATTCTAACTCCTCAAAATTTCTCTCACATGCAAGGCTCTCTATCAAATCCCATTCGCAAGAAAGTATAGGGTAGCATACGTAGAACACTTGTTGAAAAGACAAGGGGTACCTTTCATCAAAAATAGAAGTGCATGCCTCTGGTGAAGTAGCCATTTCTGACAAGACAGATAGATTTGGTTAGGCCTTTAAAACATAAGAGTTGTTTTTGTGTGTTGCTTGACTTGACACGGTGAATTTGGACTTATATGTAAGATCTGATAGGGTGCTCTCTCATTGCTAGGCGCTCTTGCTCTTTACTATTTTTGTTTTTTTGTGAGTATAAGGCTATATATGTACATTCCCTAAGATCGGAATTGAGAGGTCAGGGAAAAAGGTTGAGAGGGAAGCAAGTGAATGATGGATGTCCACAAACACTCCCCCCTTCCTTGGGTAGATCATACCGTTTGAAATGAGCTTGTCACCCTTTGAAACCAATTGTTCCAGTTGGTAATAGGTGAGGATTTTTGCCAGTAGTTTTCTATTACCCTAGGTGCCTCGTCAAGTTGCAAGGGTGGTAAGGTACTCTCCCAGGATCGAACTTGAAGTGGTTCATTAGGTGATTCTTGAACACTGGGAGGTGTGGATTCTTTTGTAGCTTCATGGAGGTCCACTACTATAGATGGAGGCTGTGTAGAAGCTTTTACCTCTATGGATGTATTACATGATGAGCTAGAATCTTCATGGGACTCCCCCCTTCCTGAGCTAGGTGGAACAAATCGTTCTTTCTTTGGTACCCAAACTAGCTCGGGAGCGGGTGTGTAACATTCCATGATTTTTTCCTTTCCGCGATTTTCAATTTGTTTTGGAGCCACAGGATTGGGTTTACATGGGCCAGGTGACAGGTAAGAGCACAATCTACGTTTTGGCACCCAGATTTGATCATTTCCTTGATAGTAGCCTTGGGCTTCCAATAGTCGTTTAGGGATCCATCGCAACATTTTCTTACTTTTCTTGGAGTGAGTGGTACGTTTCTTACGAGGCTTCTGTTTTTTAGCACTAGCTATGGTCGCTAAAGAAGCTTTAGGGACCCACTTGTATGTTTTCTCTGTTATATTAGGATGGTTCTTGTGTGTCTCAAGCTTTCTTTCAACTACATTAGTTAAAGCTCTAGAGAGTTGGGCTATGGGGACGTATGGTTCAACCTCCTGGACATGCAATGTCTTGGGTTTTATTTCCTTGGGCAATATCTCAGGGACTATGGCTTGAGTGGTAGGGCTAAGAGTTGGTTTTTGCGTTGTAACACCCCCAGTCCCCCAATCAATAGTGCATTTGGTGGCTATCATCCACGTGCGGCCTAGGTTTATATTACCCTCCATAGTTCCAGTAGGCATGACCCAAAAGTCTTGAGCTACTACCCCATTGTCATAACTGACAGAAGTGTGCCAGATTCCAAAAACCGCAGTTTTTTTCTTGTTGACACCCTTGACTTGGATAATACTCTCAGATAGAGGTGGCTTCCCTAACTGACACCACACCCCATAGGATAGCAGATTGTATTTAGCACCCGTGTCCAATAAGGCGTTATATAGCACTTTTCCATAGGCACTATTTAACTCAATGGGGTATCGTAGAGGTGTGTCAGAGTCCAACCCATCCTCTTCGATTTCCACGTGGAATGCATTTGTGACCCCAAGGTTAGCCTCTCGTTTTTGTCTTATACGTTGTTGTCGCTCCTTAGCCTCAGCTTGAGCTTGTATCTTGTTTAACTCGGTTTGTGCTTTGGCGGCCTTCTTTTGATGAATGGCCCGTAGTTCTTCTTGGCTTAAAGGATCATAATATCTTTTGAATTTACTCCCATTGAGGAATCCAATGGTTTCAACTCCATCAAGAGTTTCCACACGAAGGGTACCTTGTGGGGTAATTTCACATACTCTATATGGTCCTTTACCAGCATATTTCAACTTTTTCTTCTCTTTACGTACTCCATACATAAGGACTTTATCACCAACTTTGATATCCTTGTCCTTCACATGGCGATCAAACCACTTCTTTCTCCTATCCTTTTCCACAAGAGCATTTTGCACAGCCAACTGTCTCTCTTCGTCTAGTTTTTCTAAGATAAACAAACGCTCAGTTAAGGGGTTACCATTCCATCCTTCTTGCGAAGCTACCCTAAGACTAGGAATGACAAACTCCCAAGGCATAACCGCTTCTTGGCCGTATACCATTTTGAATGGCGTACAATTAATAGCCACTTTATAAGCAGTACGATAAGCCCATAGAGCAGATGTCAACTTCAAATCCCAATCAGTGCGATGAGCTTCTACCGTCTTGGTTAAAATAGAGATTAGAGTCTTGTTGGTGCTCTCGGCTTGTCCATTAGCTTGCGGGTAATAAGGTGTAGACTTATGGTGGGATATCATAAAGGTCGTGGTAAGCTCTCTTATTACCTCATTTATAAAATGGGTACCATTATCACTAACAATTTCAAAAGGGCAACCAAATCTTGTGATAATGTTCTCAAAAAGAAACTTAGCTGTTGTCCTCGCGTCAGCTTTTTGTGAAGCCTTAGCTTCAGCCCACTTTGTTACATAGTCCGTAGCAACTAGAATATATCGAGATTGAGTGTTGCGAGCTGCGGGACTAATTGGACCTACAAAGTCTAAGCCCCATTTTTCAAATGGTTGGGTTACTTTAATAGGATGTAAGGGCATTCTGTCCTTGCGCTGTGTGGTCTTGTAACGTTGGCACTCATCACACCCTTTTGTAAAAAGTGATGCATCCTTAAATAAAGTTGGCCACCAATAGCCTGATTGCAGCACCTTTCTAGCAGTCAGGTCCCCTGAAAAATGTCCTCCTGCTATGCCCATATGTGCTTCTTGCAAGATATACAAATATTCATCCTCGCGGGCACAACGCCTAAGAATATCGTCCTTGCCTAATCTATACAGGGTTCCGGCAATCAAACAATAGGGTTCACATTCTTTTACTAGCCTTCGAGCGATATCCTTACGAAGTTCCTTGGGTGGAAAACCATTAACTAAAAAGTTAACAATGTTCTCACTCCATTCAGGCATAGTCTCAACTATGAATAGGGAAGTATCGGGTAATTCATCATCAACTCCTGTAGGGGCTTCACCATTGGGTATGCGAGACAAATGATCAGCCATGACGTGCCTTTTACCGGGTCTCACTACAATCGTGAAATCAAACTCAAGAAGAATTAACAACCATCGTGTGATTCTTCCTGTGGAGCATGGCTTGTTTACCAGATACAGCAACGCTTGATGATCCACATAAAATACAAACTTGTTTGCCAGAAGGTAGTAGCGAAATTTCTTTACTGCATAAACCATTGCCAAACCTTCTCGCTCTGTAGTGGTGTAGTTCCTTTCAGCATCGTTCAATTGACGGCTTGCAAAGCTAATGGGATAGTCCAATTTATGTTCTCCTGGTTGAGTGAGAACACACCCAATAGCAAAGTTTGATGCATCAATATGCACATGGAAAATGACATCCCAGTTAGGTGTCCTTAAAATTGGAGCACTTGCTAGTGTTTTCTTCAATTGTTCATAGGCCTGGTCACACTCTTCAGTCCATTTAAATTCAATGAGAAGCTTGTACAAAGGACGTGCTATCTCAGCGAAAAATAAAATAAACCGTCGATAATAACCCACGTGTCCCATGAACCTTTGAACTCCCTTGTAATTGGTTGGTGGTGGTAACTCTAGAATCACTTTAATTTTGCTCTCATCGGTTGAGATACCATTCTTGGATACTATATGCCCTAAAATAACTCCATGCTTGACCCAAAATTGGCATTTGAACGGGTTCAATGAGATACGATATAACCTACATTTTTCAAACACCTTCCGCAAACATGATAGATGTTCTTTCCAAGAAGAGTAAACACAAAGGTCGTCTAAGAAAGCTTCACAAAACTCTCTCAAATATTCTTTAAAAGCAGTGTTTATTAATCGTTGGAATGTAGCAGGGGCATTTGTTAAGCCAAAAGCCATCACACGAAATGCAAACACGCCAAATTCTGTGATGAAGGCAGTTTTAGCTTGGTCCTCTAGCGCTATCGTGATTTGGTTGTAGCCTGAGTACCCATCTAGAAAGCTATAAGCTTCCTTGCCTGCAACTCTTTCGAGTACATGTTCGGAATATGGTAGGGGGTAATGGTCTCTTCTAGTAGCTGCATTAACTTTTTTGAGGTCCACGCACACCCTGAGTTTCCCATTCTTTTTTGGCACGATAACTATTGGCGACACCCATTCAGAGTGTTCAATAGGATATATGAACCCACATTTGATAAGCTTTTCTAGTTCTTCTTGAATGATCTTTGCGTACTTAGGATTCATCGGGTAGGGTCTTTGTTGTACGGGCTTCGCAGTGCTAATCATAGGGATTGTATGTTGGACCACAGAAGGCGGAACACCTTTCATATCATGGTATGTCCAAGCGAATACGTCCTTGAATTCCTTGAGAAGCTCTTTGAGGACCGCCTCTTCAACTTCTGTGAGGTCTTGGGCAATAAAAACAGGTTTTGATTCTTCACCGGGGTCAGCTAATTCTATTTCTTTAACTATTGCCGGACCATCATAGATTCCATTATTCCCATCGATAGGTATTCTTTGGGCTTTTGTGTACACAACCTTTGCTTCCCCTGTGGTGTAAGATTTGAAATGTTCTGGTGCAGGATGCAAGTCTGTGGATTCTGGTTGTGCGTTGGTTTGTGCTTCCATTTCTGCTTTCTTGTGTTGTCGAGCTAACTCTTGGTTTTGACGCCTCCTTGCAGTGCGGCTCAACTTTGGCTTGTCTATGATCTCTAATTGGGCTATGTCATGGGGTCGTGGTCTACACCACATAACATTTTGGAGATATTCACCCCAATTGTCTACCAATTTTCGATGAGCATCGCATGCTCCTATATAACTGAGCCATTCTGCTGAGGATCTCTTCTTGTTTATCCTAGCACGTACGTTGGCTCGATATCGACGCCTCTTAAGGTTTTTCTTTTTCTTATTTGAGACCTGCTTTTGATTTGCATTTAGATCTGGCTCACTAAAGGAGTCCTCGTTGGTGTCCTCTTCACTCTCGGAGGAGCTATCATCGGTTGATGTGCTCGATCCTTCCGAATGTTTTGACTGTGAACTTGCTCCACTCTCTAATTCATGAGATTCAGAATCCGTTTCACTCTGGGAGTCAGTGTCCAAGTCGTGTTGGTCAAAGTCTTCTATTGAGCTATCAGTGTCACTGTCAGATTGGTCCACAATTGCCTTGCCCTTAGAAGATGCATGTATGGCACTTATCATGTTCAGAGGTGCAATTTGTGGTACCTCTTCCCCCTCTGGTGTGACCCAAGTGGTTCCTCTATTTCCCCAGGTATCTATGGTTGCAGCTAGGTGTACCCAATCCACATTGTCCGACTCAGTCATCCCAGGTAGGATATCCATATAAGGAGAATCTTGGCCAATGTCTGTATCCTTCTTACAAGTGTAACAATATTGTAGTGGGGCCGAGTGAACTGTGGTGTCAGAGCGATGATCAATAATGGTTTTACTCCCTAAGGGGTGTACCTTACCAGTCACCAAATCCACTCTAAGGACAGAGTCTTGGAATTGCAAATAGACATGATTTTTAGACCAATCGTGAACCATTTGTGCTTCCCTCATGAATGGTCGTCCTAAAATCATTTCATATGACATAAGGTGTTTAGAGAAATCCATTACAATGAACGTATGTCGTACCTTGTGTCCTAGAACTTTGATCTTAAGATCCTTGAGCATCCCCATAGGTTTGGCTATGGTACCATTTGCCATCTTTACCACAATGTTAGTAACACTGAGGCGGGGTTTTCCCATGGATTCCCAACAATCTTTTGTAACGATGCTAACTCCCGCACCACCATCAAGAATTCCCTTTATAGTTAATCCCTTGGTAGTGATGGGTAGGGTCGCATTAGACTCGTCGCCTTCAAAATACTGCCCTAATTCGTTAATGGGTACCTCGATCACAGACTCGTGTCCATCTAAGTCAAGTGATTGCACATGATTTTCCTCATCAATCATAATCGAGTCAGGCCTATTTGGTTGCGCAAACTGCGGTAATCCCGTTCGTAGCTCTCCGTTAAGGAATGCTCGAAGTGCAAGGAATAACTCAGGATCTCCATACAGCTTTGCTATGATCGTGGTTCGGACCTCAGAAGACATGAAGTCCACTAGTTTGGCAACATTCATTGGCGTTTTGCAGGGTGTAGGTCCTTGACTAGGAACTGGTGAGGATGGAATCTCATATTCCTCAATGGGATCAGGTATTCCTTCGTTAAACATCCTTTCCAACAAGAAGGGTGTATGCTCACTTTCTGATGTCCCGTCCTCACTCCCTTCTTGGATGATACTAGATATGGCTAACGGTCTATGGTTCATGTGGGGTGGATGAACTTGCGTGGGAAACACTGTGTCATGAATTTTGATATGCATGGGTTCTGGTTCTAGTTTCCTTTGAGTCTCCTCCACTAAACCTCTTAGATGTTTCACCTGCTCAATCTCGTCTACTGGGTTTGGATACGTCCCAATCTTCTTTTTACGATTTTTCCCTTTTTGCCCCTGCGGTTTATCTTGGGGGTCTTGGATTGGATTTGGAAACACTTGTGGTGTTTTCAGAGGCTCTTTATGGTTTTCTCTCATTCGGTTTTCATTTGGTTCCATGTTACGGTTTTCTTTGTCGGTCTTTCCCTTTGTGGTATTGGTTCTAGTCTCCATTGTCTCGACTGAATCTGAATCATCCTCGAGGTCATTCATATACACGGGGTCATCTCCTGTTCCTATGTTTGTTTTGGAACTTGGCTTTGAATTTTCCGTATTCTGCGACTTCTTCCTTCGTGTCTTCTTTTTCTTTGCTTGGATAATTGACGCGGTATCTCTCTCTTCGAGGATATGTCCTGGCCCTTGAAGCATGGACCGTGTAATCGCATAAGCGGGTGCGACGGGTGGTATTGGCGATGTCACACTAGCAATTTCGACCAAATTCAGGGGTGTGATTTTAGGCGCATTTGGGTTATAGGGGCATTGGGCAATCAAGTGATCTATGCCACAACGATTACATGTGAGTATTGGCATTGCAGACGTGCTCCCTTGATTCACTTGCATCTGTGCAGCATTCTTTTGCAGCCTAATAGGGCACTCCGCTACTCGATGTGGTCCACCACACTCGTAGCATTGAAGAGGTGGCCTCCTAGCCTGGGTGTTGATATTTTGACCTCTGGATGCGAGAGCAGCAGCTTGATAAACCGGCTTGACTTGTCCCCAACAATCTTCCATGTAGTATATAGGACATTCTTCCAATGTATCAAGTCCGTAGGCAATACTAGTGTCTATTTCCTCCTCACAACCATCTGCATAAGCATTTGATGGCTCGCAACCCACTTGGTTCATAGGGGCGACTCTTGGATGCGGGGGCTGCGGTCCTAGCACAGGAGGTGGTAACGGTGTAGCTTGTACAACATTTTGAGATCTAGGGACCATGTGTTGCGGTAGTTGCTCAACAGGTGGAGTAGGCATCAATACAGGAGCTCGAGGCGCATCCGTCCAGGCTACAGGTGGTCTATTTGCCATCATACGTTTGATCATTAAACAATCCTTAGCTTGGTGACCATACCTACCACATGCGTTGCAAGTTCCATTAAATTTTACTCTAAACGTAGGGCACTCACTAGTGCTATGTGGACCTAAGCAAATGGAACACCATTGTTGCTCCCTTCTTGGATACATGTGACTATTTTGAGGGGGTCGATTATCCTTAAGAGACTCTTGGATTGCCTTGGTGAGGTCTGTCAAGAATGTCTCAAATACCTTTGGCTCATTGGCAATGGGCTTTGCAGTCATGGGTTCATACTCAATGGCTTGTGAGCTAGTGGATCTCGTGTCAGTAGACACCCTCATGCCTGCTATCATCAAGTTGTCCTCTAATTGGATTGCATTGGCAGTGACATCTTCCCAGGTTGTGATACCTCTAATCACTAGTCCATTATAGATTCCTTCATTCCTCAACCCTCGAATGAATCGATCAAGCAGTTGGTTATTGTTGAAGCGCTCATTTACAGGGCAACGAGAGTTTAAGTGCTTTAGACGACTAATGAAGTCCCTTACTGACTCTCCTTCCTTACGTTCGGCCTTCTGTAGCTGAGATGCTACACCCCAAAGCACACCTTCTCGTATGTACTCTTTAGAAACAACCTTCGAAGGGTAGGGTAGATTGTTTTCTCGTCCACCCTTAGGGTCCTATACCAATCTCCAGCCTTCCCACTTAATGTCAAGCTTAAGGCATTGCACTTATGTAGTTCGTTGCGTTCCCCTAAGGAATCACATACTTGTTCAAACACTTCAATGTGTTTCCTAGCATCTTCGTCCCCATTGAATTTTTGCGTGAGTTTGGCAATTTGTACTGCCTTACTTCTAGGCTCTCTATCAGATGCATGACGCATATTTTCCGCGATAGATCGACCTATGGTTTGAGCAAACGCTGCCAAGTCACCTATGTGAGGAGGCAGGGCCGGTGGAGGTACTCTTGGAATCATATGTGGGAGAGGAACGGGTACCGGTCTTGGCATATGTGTGGATGATGCAGGATATGGAACATAACCGGGCATAGGTCCACTCGGATAAGGGCTAGGGAGCGGCACTCGAGGAGCATAAGCAAGTGGTACAATTGGAGGTGTGGGGGCCATGTGTGCATAAGGGGCTAGAGGCACATATGGTCGAGGCCCCATATTAGGTACTACGACACTAGGTAGTGGCACTGCGCTAACCGTAGATGTCATCGGTACATTCTCTGTCAGGCTTATCCCTGGAGTGAGCACTGTGTTTTCCTTAATAGAGGGTTGAGCCAAGTTAGGGAAGCTAAAGTTTTCGCTCGGAGGCTCAGATTGCATAGAGACCCCAGGTGAAATGACGTAAGATGGGTCCATGGGGCTCATTAGAGGAGTCTCCATTTGAGATAGAGTAGGCTGTTGAGCCTTGCTCGTATCCAGAAATCTCATGGGGCCAGTTGAGAGTATATTTACCCCTCGGTTTTGCCTTTCTGATTGAATAATGCCATGGATAACATTACAGATCATTTTCTGTTGATCTTCGATGCTCGTGGCACTAGAGGTGGATTGTACAATCTCTATCCATCCTACATGGTAGGCGTGGCCAGAGTGTAGATCCGTCAACACCTCAGTGTGGAGGTCGTATGTCCAATGATCATTAATGAACAATCCTTCTAGAGTCGACGTGTTAACGGTTTCTTGTGAGGTAGAAGCAATGTTGCTCCCCGTGGTTTTACTTGCCACCAACGGTACTCTAGAGGGAACTTCTGAAGGAGGCAGCTCAACAGGGCCTTCTTGGTAAGAAGTTGGTAGGATATCCACATGGACACTCTTTGGGGGTGTGGGGTCCACGTGCGATGTGAAAGGAGATTCCACTTCCCCACCCCCTTCGTGTGCTTCATTTGCATCAGGTTCCGAGCGAGTAGCTCTACCTAATGTTTCCATGAAACGGCTAAACATACTAGTACTAGGCTGTGGAGCTTCGGGAGGTGCATGGCCTTCTCTCTCAGTGTTTTGGGTAGGGTATGCTTCCATGATTTCTGAGTCGGAGGAGGAATCACTAGCGGCTATTTTAGGGTCTTGGGTGGTGCTACCTTGTGTCCCCGCTGAGGGTCTAGAGCTTATCGTGGATGGGTAATGGGTGTCCGTATGAACAGAGGCACCCTCAATATGCTCGTGTTCTAGCACCCGCCCAGAGCGTAAGTGCATGTGCTTTTGATACCCTAAGGTGTCAAAAAGCTGCTCTAGGAGGCCTTGTGACTAGTTTTTAGCGTGTTTTTTGTTTGTTTTTTGGCTAGATTTTTTTGAGCGTGTCGTGGAATGGGCCGTGTGATAGCTCAAAACGAGCGTATCGGTCAGAGGGTCGTGCCGTGCTTTACAGCCCTCCGTTTGGTCACTCTATGCCCTCGGAATCCCTAAAACTGTCAATTTCCAGTAGGGAACTAGGCCCAAACTAGAAAGTCTAAGGGTGCAAGTGGGAAGAGAAAGGAGGAGAGTGGAGGACTTTTCCCACATGCTCTCATTCTCTCTTGAGGGAGTAGGGTATATATATAAGAGTGAGTCTAGTATATATCATAAGACTGAGGACTGAGGCCTGGGCCTGGGCTTGGGCTTGGGCTTGGGCTTGGGCTTGGGCTTGGGAAAACGATCCCGATCTACCTTTTATACAAACCAACCCGTACGTTTTAAGAGTCGTGTTTTTTATTTTCGAAAAATTTCGCCGCCCACTCACTCGCGTTTTTTATTTCCGGATTTTTTTATTTTTATTTTTTATTTTTTTTTTCTCGAAATTTTTTTTTTTTCTCAAAAAACTTTTTTTCCCCAAAAAATTATTTTTTATTTTTTATTTTTTATTTTTTGCAGAAAAACGCAGCAATTAAAAAAAATGCAGAGAAACGCAAAAAAAGCAGAAATTGCAGAAAACTGACAGAAAAACGCAGAAAAAGCAGAAAATGCAGAAAAAATACAGAAAATACAGAAAATGCACAGAAATTGCTGAAAATGCAGAAAAACGCAGAAAAAACGCAGAAATTGCAGAACTTGACAGAAATTGATCACGCCGAACTTGAAATTGCAGAAATTGAAAAACGCAGACAATAGCAGAAATTGAAACTTGACAGCAAATGCAGAAAACGCAAAAAACAGAAATCTCCACACACCCCTTCCCTGCCTTTCCTATGATACAAATTGCACCACAAGGAAGCGTAAAGTGCTAACCGAGCTTAGTGTAAGGCATATCCCCGGCAGCGGCGCCAAAAATGTGCGCTCCTTGCCGCACTGTCGAAGCAAGGGACTTGCCAATACACCGTATGCGAGCCACAAACGGCTCCAAGCACACAACAAGCCTAAACTAGCAAGCTCAAGAAAACAAAGGGTGTGTCACTCACCGCTCTACGCTCGCCTTCGTGGTGGATTCCTCGCCGCGATGAAGAAGAAGCTGCAGTCGTGCCGCGCTCAACCGCTTCGCCGCCGTCGTGCCTTCGTAATGCTCGATCGCACACACACTCTCCCTCTCTCTCTCTCTCTCACACACACACACAAGGAGGTGAAGAAGAAGAAGAAGATGGAGATGGAGCAAGAGCACTCTTCAATTGCACAAATGAGAGAATGAGTAAAAATTAGGTTTAGTTGGCTTTTATAGGAGCTCACCCCATTCACACTTGGGCGCCCATGCTTAACCAACTAATCCCTTGAATGTCCAAGTTAAAGTGCGCCTCTCATCGACGATCACTCTACCTTTCCCTATTGGTCCGACAAGCCCGGTACCTGACTCTACCAAATACATAATACACGTCCGTCGTAGGTGATCGGTGTCCGTGTGCCGTGAGGGTTAACAGAATAGTTAAAAGCTTCATTTCGGCTTTCAGTACTAAAAAGACGCTAACTTCTGAAATTGGAGTTACAGGATCCATGGATTCCGCTAAGTCATCAGCAACTAAGAGAAAAAGACCAACCATCAAGGATGCTCTTGCAGAGGCAGAACCTTTTGATATTCCAACAGAAACCCTCAAGCCAACCAAGACTTGGGTGGAGGAAGCAGTACTAGAAAAAGAGGGAATAAAGATCTACCAGGGGACTTTCAGAGATCCTCAAGGGCAATCGGTCGATGTACCTATGATCCCACGAGAATTAGTGGATTATAGCAGATCAAAGAACATAAGCAAATACCTGGAAAAGGCTGACTTACACAGGTTCTTCACCTCGAGACCATCAGGTGTAGACACAAGAAGAGTGTATGAGTTGGCAACATCCATTCAGAAGGATGGGAAAGCCACGTTGACAGCCATGGATGGAGAAACAGTTGAAGTACAGATCACTCCACAGCTCATTGCAGATGCACTGAAGCTGCACAACAAAGGAAGTTCTGTCAGAGAAAGAAGGGAGGCCATAGAGGTCTATGGATCAAAGAAACAAAATACAACCTACGGAGATATGGCAGATCAACGAGCGGCAACCCTTTGCCGGTTATACAACCAGTTTTTCCATGTGTGCAGTAAAAGACTGCAGAAGTATACTACACCACCCCATGCCATTGCGACAACCATCACATGGGCACTGAAGAGCAACGTGCCAAAGGAGGTGAATTATGCTCAATACATCCACGAGCAAGTAATCGCCATGCACAACCAGAAGCCAAAGTACATAGGAGGAGGAGAAATCCTAACAAGAATAGCTTATGAAGCTATTGGAGCTAGGGATCAAGGGCCACAGATTCCCTCCCAGAATGAGTGGCTTAGAGAAGCCGATGAGGAGGAAGAACAACAAGAAGTATCCAAGAGGGTGTCCACAAGAGCACACCGAAAACTAGAAATAGTTTCAGAACCTGAGGAGGCTGTGGACGAGCCGCTCAAGAAGAAAGCGAAGAAGAAGGCCGATCCCAAGCAAACCAAAAGTCAAAAAGCCGCAAGAATGGAAAGGCTGGTGGAGCAGTTTAGAGCGGAAAGAGCTCTAAAGGGGGACTTCGAAGAAATGTGGGTGCCAGACCCCAGTAAAGTCGGAACCAGCTCAGCCAGGCCACATATTGATCAATATGATCAATATATTAGAGCTTATGAGGAGTCGGAGGCCATACTGGAGCAACAACCTGTCGAACCTTATACCGAAGAGGAAGTACAGCTTTTAAAAGCTGAACTGCAAAAGGACGACAAGGGGAAGAAAAAAATAGATGAGTCTACTGAACCTAAAGAGACAGTAAGGCAAGCAACCAAAGGGAAAGCCAAGGTGACTGAAGACAATCAGCCCTCTTTTACTGTTGTACCAAGCCCGAAGAAGATGGAAATTATTGTGGAGGAAACCACAATAGAAATAGAAACAGAAATTATGGAAAAGCCGGAGGCCGGGACCAAGGAAAAGAAGATAGATCCAGTTCAGCAAAAGAAAGATGATTACGAGGATCTGGTAGCGATAGGATACAGTGAAGAAGAGGCCCTGGAGGCAGTTTATGGGATATCCCTACGGAAACAAGATGATCGGAAAGGGACGAAAGAAAAGACAAAGGGTACAATGGAGAGTGAAGAAAAAATGGACGAGCCGAAGCCATTGGAGGTGGTGGCACAAAGAGCAGTCAAGTTGACAGATGAAGATGAAAAAGACATGCACATGGTGCATGAACTGCTCAGCAAGATTAAAGAAAGATCTAGAGCAAAGGAAGTAGCACTTGAGACAGCAAAACAAAAGGAAGCAGAGTTGCAGAAGAAGTTAGAGAATGCTATGACTGAATCTGAAAGTCATAAAGCATCACTCTACGACGCAGAAAACGAGAGAGACGGCTTGATACTCCAACTAGCCGAAGCTTCAAGAGAGGTAACAAGCTCACAGGAAGCAAAGGAGCGACTAGAAGATGAGCTGGAGGCAGCCAAGGATGAGCTCATTGAGCTAAGGGAAAGAGTCGAACTTCAAGAAAGGACAATCATGAGACTCAGGACCACCCCTAGAGCTAGCAGAGCAGGAACAGAACAAGAGGGAGCCCTCGTACCAGCTCTGGAGGAGCAGGTAAGAAGTCTGCAAAGAGAGCTGAGGTTAGAGCAAGTGCAAAGATTGCACATGGCAGAGGGATCATTGGCTGCAGAGGAGAGGCTCACATCAGAAAACCAAACACTAAGGACAGAAAATGAGGCCCTCCGCAAACAGCTCCAAGACCTCCAAGAGCAACAAAGAAGAGAAACAGAGACACCACAAGAAGAAGCAGGGGGAGCAGCCATAGAGCTACCAGAAACCGGAGAGGCAACCACAATCGAAGATCCAGCCCCAGTTCAAGAAGTGGCCTCGACTTCAGAAATCTCTGAAGAAGAAGAACAAAGGCTCCAGGACCAAATAGAAAAGTCAACAGAGGAAAGTGCCAAGGCGGAAATGGAATGGGAAAGGAGACTTCTCATCTCCATTAGACTTCAAGGGTTAGACACAAAAATGCTCCATGAAGAGTGGATGCAACCCAGCCTGCCTTTCCCTCTGATGAAATTTGAAGTGATAAAGACGAAAAAGAGAATAGAGGAGGAGCAGTATGTCGCTCTTTATGAAGGCGACATCACAAAGGATGAACAATCAAAGAAGATTGTAGATTCTCAACCTAGATGGAGGAAAGGTTGGCTGAACAAATACCCAGCCTACCTCATCTACTTGGTGGAGGCTCCAAAGGAGATTCGGGAGGATGCAACCTTCTGCTCGGTGCCAAGAGTCAGAAGCTGGAAAGAGCATGGCAGGATTGCAGAAAAGAAGCCAAATTGGCTTAATTACCCAAGGATGCTAGGACCAAAGGAAGGAGAGAGAATAGGTAAAGCCTACATGGTGAAAACCCTAACGGGCACCATCAAACTCTTTACTGGCTCTCCTGACCTTTCGTGTCAGATGCTAAAGAAAATCTGCAGAACTCTCTTAGCATGCATTGAAGTGTTCGCGCCAGATAAAGCCACGACCTCGAGTCTACTATCGACGGCCGACACAGTGACGGATATGATGTATGATCTTTCATTGCAGCCATCACCAAAGGTGTTACATCTCTTATACCAAAGAATTATGTTTTTGCCTAGCTTCCACATGCAAACATTCGAAGAAGCTTTCTACACCGGCTTTTTCACTCACGAAAGCAAAATATTCGGCCCAACCTTGACCATCGGCAACCTACGCTACGAATCACATTTGCAGATGCTCAAGACGACAGGACTCTATTGACCAAGCCTAAAAGTCATGTCAGGGACGACATGAACGCGGAGCGGGGGAGTGTTGAGCCAGCAGAGGATCACACCCGCATTTTTGCTCACACCCATCATTTTGTAACCATTGATTGTAATAAATGTCTTTCCGACATTTAATTTTGAATTGAGCCATTCATTAAGTAACGGGACTCAATTGAGTTTCCAGCTTGTAATCCCGACGTAATTTCACCTGCTGATGTAAATAATTAGAGATGTTTTCACCTCCAAGGCTGAGGTATATAAGCCAAAGTTTTGTAACCTAAAGGAGATTCAATTATTAATCAAAGGGAGTTTCTGAGCGTCGTGACTGTGTCTGAGAGAGAGAGAGAGAGAGAGTCTTATCTCCTTGCTACGCGAGCTACGGGACCGCCATTGGAGAAGCGACACCACCATTGCGTTAGCAACGGTGAGAGCTACGCACAGATACCAAGAGTGCGCGCTATCGGCTTCTACGTGTGGTAAGTTCCTACGAGCTTCGGTGTGAGTTTTCTTCCAACTCGTGTGTCGGAATAGAGCGTGCAACATATCTATAGAACCACAACGAGTAGAGCTACACATTAGTACCATCGGGGTCAAGTTTCGGTCACCTGTATTTTTCGGCCTGTCTTCATACGCGTTTACCGCACGGAGTGATTATAGGTTGATTTCGCAGTTCAAGTCTTTAGGGTGTTGTTCTTACCTAGTGTATAGACTTCCCCTTGAGTTTGAGATCGATTCGATGATTCTAGATCCTGTTTCGTATAGCATTCGTTCGTAGTACGGATTTCAGTCACTTGCATATTCTAGAACTTAGATTTGATTTCCTTAGTAGTGATTGTCATTAGAAGGTCGAGTAGGTGATTTGACACCCACCTAGTTGTTTCCATGCGCCTGCGGGTCAAGCTCCGTCCTCGTCTGACAAATTCTGTTGTTGGTTGAGTTCTCGCTATTTAGCTTCCGCTAGCGGCGTAACCGCCTAAACAAATGCTCATTGCAAATGGTGTATCTCTATGGCAAGGCACCAATGACTTTACATGTAGAAAGCACAATGGTGCTAGCGTGATTGACTATATGTTGTTCTCAGAAGCCACTCTAGAATGCATACAAAGCTTTACACTTGGTGAATGGAATCCGGAATCGGATCATAGGATGTTATGTATTGACCTCAAGTGTGGTAAACGGCCCGAGCATGTAGCCTCCAATCATGATGTGAATCATTTGTACCTACGTCTAGACTTCAAACGAGCACTTATATATGCTGATATGGTGGACCAAATGTTAAGCATGATAGAGCATCAAGGGAGCCCAACATTAGAATGCAAGTGGAAAGTTTTCAAAGAAGTAATTTTCTCTTGTGCGAAGGAATGCTTTTCGGCGAAACACATGTCTTGCAAAAGGTCTAAGAAGGGTAGCACCAAGAAGAAATGGTTTGACATGGAATGTAGTCAAGCCCGAAAACACTTGCTAAGATTGGATGCAATCAAAGACAAGGAAGTTTACTTGGAATGTTCACACACATACAAAGCACTTGTTCAAAAGAAGAGGAGAAGGTGGGAAGTCGAAAAACAACTTCTTTTAGCACAAGAGAAAGCATATGCATGTGGCAAGTTTTGGCAAAATCTAAAAGGCAAGCGCGTTGAGAGCTTTGGTGACTTGACTCTTGAGGATATGTATATGCATTGTAAGAACCTCTATGAGCAACCCAATGTTGATAAGATGGAGGGTTGTAGCTCCCTTCCATTTATGTCTCCCTTCTTTACCATTGAAGATGTATGCCGCGCGCTTGAGAAACTTGCTACTCGCAAGGCAGGTGACCTTCAAGGTGTCAAGGCTGAAATGATTAAATGGACAAGCAAGAAAACACGATATTGGATATGCGATATGTTTAACCTTGCACTTCAGTATGGCATGCCTCATGATTGGAGTGCAAATTGGATCAAACCTTTGCACAAAGGAGGAGATGTAAACAATGTGAACAACTATCGCACTATAATGGTTGGTTCTTTGATGGCAAAGTTATTTGGATGTATCATGGAGATGAAGATAAGTGAATGGGCTGAAAAGAATTTCAAACGTGCGCTTGGCCAAGCAGGTTTTCGAAAGCATCATAGCACTATTGATCACCTTGTCACTCTTCGAGTTCTTATGGAAGCGTCTCGATTGAAAGGAAAAAAGTTGTATTGTTGTTTTGTGGATTTCAAGAAAGCTTTTGACATGGTACCACGAGGAAATCTTTGGAGACGTATGCAAAGCCTTCAAGTGCCAAGAGAATTTATGCATGCAGTCTTTCGCATCTACCAAAAAGTGATATGTCGATTACGTATGGGAGATGGAATTTCAGAATTTTTTGCAAGCACTATTGGTGTCAAACAAGGATGCCCACTTTCCCCAACCCTCTTTGGGCTACTCATTGATGAATTGGAATACATGGTTCTTGATTTTATGCAGCAAGAAGGCATAGAAGAGGTTAAGATTGGAAATGCGGTGATCATGCTTTTGCTTTATGCCGATGATGTAGTGCTCTTGGCACATACCTTAGAAGATGCACAAAAGCTTATGAGTGTCTTGGAACGCTTTTGCCTACATAGCGGGCTGATCGTGAATGGATCCAAAACCAAGGTTATGCTTGTAAAGACCCTCAATGACGAAAATCCATGCATTGTATACAACAATGAGAAACTTGAAGTGGTAGATCACTTCAAGTACCTTGGCCTTGAGGTTCCATCCAATCATAAATGGAAGGATTGTGCAATGCATCGCTTGGAAGCCGGAAAGAGGGCTTATTATGCATTTGAGAACATGTGCAATGCAGGAGAGATCAAGTGTTGGGCTCTCAAAAAGTACCTCTTTGACACATTGGTGACACCGGTGCTTCTTTATGGAGTGGAGGTGTGGGGTGGAAGCATCGGGAAGTCTACTTGGAAAGAGTTTGAGAATGTCCAAAAGCGTTTTCTCACCAACTTTCTCCAAGTCAAGACACAAACACCCTACATGCTCTTACTTCTTGAGTCCGGATCGCTTCCCATTGAGGTCTTGGGCATGGAAAGGGTTGTGGAGTACATGCGTAAGACACAACGTAGCCCTTTGCATCGACTTCCTAGAATCGCATATGAAGCAAGTCAAAAGGTTCAAAAGACATGCAAGAGCAAAATACTAAGTTCGGGGTGGATGCTTGATATCAAGAAATGGTTTGGAAGATGGGATGCATGTCACTTGGTCAAGGATGCGTCGATCGACTCCCAAGTTAATGAGGCCTTCTTACAACGCCAATGTATCACGGCTTGGGAGAAATCCGGAGGTTCTCGCTTCAGCCATTACACCACACACGTTGCCCCAAACTACAAATCTCTCTTCTTCTCGGAACGAGGTAACCGAACCCATTCCTACATCCTTGAGCCCATCCCGTTGAGTGCGATCCGCACCATTGCCTCCATTCGTCTTAGCTCCCATTCTCTACGCTGCGAGACAGGACGTTGGGGCACTGGCGAGGAGTGTCATCGACTTTGCACCTTATGCCCTCGTCAAGTGCGAGAGAGTGAGTACCACACACTACTTGAGTGCTCAGCTTTTGACCACATTAGGTCCTCTTTTCCCCATATATTCAGCCATGAGCTCTCCCTACATACCTTCCTCTCCCAACCACGATGTGGACTCTCTATTGCGACGCTCATTTCAGCCATTTTTGAGCATCGAGAGTCACTTATGAACTCTACTCACACCACGTGACATGTTCATTTGGTCCCATAGGTCATATTTGACCTCCCAGGACGATAATAGAACTATCTATCTATCTATCTCTCTCTCTCTCTCTCTCTCTCTCTCTCTCTCTCTCTCTCTCTCTCTCTCTCTCTCTCTCTCTCTCTCTCTCTCTCTCTCTCTCTCTCTCTCTCTCTCTCTCTCTTTCATAGCAAAAATGAGCCCTTTGCAGCCAAGTTTTCAGCCGCCCTCCCTGCAACCAGTTATTGCCGACATCCTCTCGGCATGGAAGCAAACAAAGCCTCCCTCCATTTCCTCATAGCGGTATGCTTTCAATCGACACACCATCCCTTGCTCTCGCACTCTCGGTGATCTTCCCCCCTGCCATGCCTCCCTCCTCTCCTGCAAGCATCGGGTGCCTCCCACTCTCCCTCTTTCCTGTGGAGAATCCCCCTTGTGTATTTTAGTTAACTTAAAGCTTTTCCTTTTAAAAAAATCCTCTCTTCCTATCTCTATCGACGTGCATGCAGCAAGGGGGAGAATCCCTCTGTCTCTCTCTCTTTGATTTTCTACAGAGAGGCCTTCGATTGCTCTCACAACTGTCTCTGGCCTTTTAGCAAGAGAGGTAGCTATATCCATAGGCTAACTCCCTCTCTCTCCTTGATTACTGCCACAAAGGCTTTCTGTCTCTATCACTTTGATATGATATGCTACAGAGAGAACTCTTCTCTCTCTCTCTCTCTCTCTCTCTCTCTCTCTCTCTCTCTCTCTCTCTCTCTCTCTCTCTCTCTCTCTCTCTCTCTCTCTCTCTCTCTCTCTCTCTCTCTCTCTCTCTCTGTCTCTCTCTCTCTCTCTTTAATCCTCTCAGAGAGATTCCCTCTCTCACTCTCCCTCTTTCCTGTGGGGAACCCCCATTGTGTATCTTAGTTAAATTAAAGCTTTTCCTTTTTTTCTTAAAATCTCTCTCCCTATCTCTGTCGACATGCATGCAGGAAGGGGAATAATCCCTCTGTCTCTCTCGCTTTGATTTTCTACAGAGAGGCCTTTGCTTGCTCTCACAACTCTCGCCGGCCTTTTAGCAAGAGAGGTAGCTTTATGCAGAGGCCAACGCCCTCTCTCTCCTTGATTAGTACCACAAAGACTATATCTCTTTGATATGCTATGCTACAGAGAGAACTCTTCTCTCTCTCTCTCTCTCTCTCTCTCTCTCTCTCTCTCTCTCTCTCTCTCTCTCTCTCTCTCTCTCTCTCTCTCTCTCTCTCTCTCTCTTTCTCGTTTATAGCAAAAACGAGTCCTTTGTAGGCATTTGGCATGGAAGCAAACAAAGCCTCCCTCCATTTCCTCATGGCGGTATGCTTTCAATCTCCACACCATCCCTTGCTCTTGCACTCTTGGTGATCTGCCACCCTGCCATGCCTCCCTCCTCTCCTGGAAATAGCGGGTGGCTTTCAATCTCCCTCTTTCCTATGGGGAACCCCCCTTGTGTATTTTAGTTAACTTAAAGCTTTTGCTTTAAAAAAAATCCTCTCTCCCTATCTCTGTCAACGTGCATGCAGCAAGCGAGAAAATCCCTCTGTCCCTCTCTTTGATTTTCTACAGAGAGGCCTTCGATTGCTCTCACAACTCTGTCTGGCCTTTTATCAACAGAGGTAGCTATATCCATAGGCTAACGCCCTCTCTCTCCTTGATTACTGCCACAAAGACATTCTTTCTCTATCACTTTGATATGCTATGCTACAGAGAGAACTCTTCTCTCTCTCTCTCTCTCTCTCTCTCTCTCTCTCTCTCTCTCTCTCTCTCTCTCTCTCTCTCTCTCTCTCTCTCTCTCTCTCTCTCTCTCTCTCTCCCTTTAATCCTCGTAGAGAGATTCCCTCTCTCACTCTCCCTCTTTCCTGTGGGGAACCCCCATTGTGTATTTAAGTTAAATGAAAGCTTCTCCTTTTTTTCTTAAATCCTCTCTCCCTATCTCTGTCGATGTGCATGCAGCAAGGGGAATAATCCCTCTGTCTCTCTCTCTTTGATTTTCTACAGAGAAGCCTTTGCTTGCTTTCACAACTCTCCTCGGCCTTTTAGCAATAGAGGTAGCTATATCCACATGCCAACGCTCTCTCCCTTCTTGATTACTACCACAAAGACTTTCTCTCTCTATCTCTTTGATATGCTATGCTACAGAGAGAACTCTTCTCTCTCTCTCTCTCTCTCTCTCTCTCTATCTCTCTCTCTCTCTCTCTCTCTCTCTCTCTCTCTCTCTCTCTCTCTCTCTCTCTCTCTCTCTCTCTCTCTCTCTCTCTCTCTCTCTCTCTCTCTCTCTCTCTCTCTCTCTCTCTCTTGTTCATAGCAAAAACAAGCCCTTTACAGCCAGGTTCTCACTCCCGCTCCTTGCAAAATCGTCTATGGCCTGCATCCTCTTGGCATGGAAGCAAACAAAGCCTCCCTCAATTTCCTCATAGCGGTATGCTTTCAATCGACACACCATCCCTTGCTCTCGCACTCAAGGTGCCTCTCTCATCTCTCGTAATCAACGGGTGCCTCTCACTCTCCCCCTCTCCTGTGGGGAACCCCCCTTGTGTATTTTACTTAAATTAAACCTTCTCCTTTTAAAAATCAATCCTCTCTCCCTATCTCTATCGACGTTCATGCAGCAAGGGGAGAAATCCCTATATCTCTCTCAGTTTGATTTTCTACATAGAGGCCTTCGCTTGTTCTCACAACTCTCTCCGACCTTTTAGCAACAGAGGTAGCAATATCCACAAGCCAACGCCCTCTCTCTCCCTGATTAATGCCACAAAGACTTTCTCTCTCTATCTCTTTGACATGCTATGCTACAGAGAGAACTCTTCTCTCTCTCTCTCTCTCTCTCTCTCTCTCTCTCTCTCTCTCTCTCTCTCTCTCTCTCTCTCTCTCTCTCTCTCTCTCTCTCTCTCTCTCTCTCTCTCTCTCTCTCTCTCTCTCTCTCTCTTTCATAGCAAAAACGAGCCCTTTGCAGGCAGGTTTTCAGTCCCCCTCTCTGCAACCGGCTATAGCCTGCATCCTCTCGGCATGGAAGCAAACAAAGCCTCCCTCCATTTCCTCATGGCGGTATGCTTTCAATCGACACACCATCCCTTGGTCTCGCACTCTCGGTGATCTGCCAGCCTGCCATGCCTCCCTCCTCTCCTGCAAACAGCGGGTGCCTCTCACTCTCCCTCTTTCCTATGGGGAACCCCCCTTGTGTATTTTAGTTAACTTAAAGATTTTTCTTTTAAAAAACTCCTCTCTCCCTTTCTCTATCGACGTGCATGCAGCAAGGGGGAAAATCCCTCTGTCTCTCTCTCTTTGATTTTCTACAGAGAGGCCTTCGATTGCGCTCACATCTCTCTCTGGCATTTTAGCAATGCAGGTAGCTATATCCATAGGCTAACGCCCTCTCTCTCCTTGATAACTACCACAAAGACTTTCTCTCTCTATCACGTTGATATGATATGCTACAGAGAGAAATCTTCTCTCTCTCTCTCTCTCTCTCTCTCTCTCTCTCTCTCTCTCTCTCTCTCTCTCTCTCTCTCTCTCTCTCTCTCTCTCTCTCTCTCTCTCTCTCTCTCTCTCGTTCATAGCAAAAACAAGCCCTTTACAGCCAGGTTCTCACTCCCGCTCCTTGCAAAACCGTCTATGGCCTGCATCCTCTTGGCATGGAAGCAAACAAATCCTTCCCCAATTTCCTCATGGTGATATGCTTTCAATCAACACACCATCCCTTGCTCTCGCACTCTCGGTGCTCTCCCAGCCTGCCATGCCTCCTTCCTCTCCTGCAAGCAGCGGGTGCCTCTCTCATCTCTCGTAATCAGCGGGTGCCTCCTACTCTCCCTCTTTCCTATGGGGAACCCCCCTTGTGTATTTTAGTTAAATTAAAGCTTCGGCTTTTAAAGAACAATCCTCTCTCTCTATCTCTGTCGACGTGCATGCAGCAAGTGGAAAAATCCCTCTATCTCTCTCTCTTTGATTTTCTACACAGAGGCCTTCGCTTGCTCTCACAACTCTTTCCCACCTTTTAGCAACAGAGCTAGCTATATCCAGAAGCCAACGCCCTCTCTCTCCTTGATTAATGCCGCAAAGAATTTCTCTCTCTATCTCTTTGATATGCTATGCTATAGAGAGAACTCTTCTCTCTCTCTCTCTCTCTCTCTCTCTCTCTCTCTCTCTCTCTCATAGCAAAAACGAGCCCTTTGCAGCCAGGTTCTCACTCCCCCTGCCTGCAACCGGATATGGATGCATCCTCTTGGCATGGAATCAAACAAAGCCTCCCTCCATTTCCTCATGGAGGTATCCTTACAATCGACACACCATCTCTTGCTCTCGCACTCTCTGTGCTTTGCCAGCCTGCCATGTGTCCCTCCTCTCCTGCCAGCAGCGGGTGCCTCTCTCATCTCTCATAATCAATGGGTGCCTCCCAATCGACACCCACTCCCCCGAGATAGCGCCACCCTTTGTTAGTTAGTTCCAGAACAAAAGAAACCTTCAAATTCCTTTATTCTGTTTCACTTAACTTGGCTTCTTCAATCCCCCCTTCACACACACCCACTCGGCTACATGGTGGCCCCCTTAAGGTCTCACCTACTGCACCATGGCCGTGCACCTTCTACATGTACTTGCCCCTCATTAAACGGTGGTGGCTCCACTTCAGGGCTGGTGGTGGCTCTTCGATGAAAAACATTATTAGATACATTTAATAAGAAACACTTTGGCCTTATTCATAGTCTAGTCCTTTTCAAAACCTCCTTGCTCCTTCGTAAATGCGCTCACCCATGGTAATGAACACACCAACATACGCACAACAAAACAAGATATCTCTTCATAACCGCCCTCACTTCATTTGTCGCGGTCATAATCCACAAGCGTCACTTTAAAAGAAACTTTACATCTTTTAGAACTGTTTTCACCCTTCACTCAAACATGTGCACCACCATGAAACATAGAAGGCATGATCACATCGATGTCATCAAGTTGAGCATCTCTAGGTTCTCTTTCTCTTTAAGCATAATTCCATAATAGGTGCGGTGTCTTCATTGCATATCAAAACAAACTCCTCATGGCAGATCAACTGAGATCATCATCATGATTCATAATAAAATGACCATTGTAACTCGCTAAAATGTCAAATCTCTTGCACTACATTCTCTGTTTCTCGGTCAAAATTCCCATGCCCTTGGCCAAAAAAAAAAATGCAACAGTGGAGTCCTACGGGGGAAACTAGCCTCCTAGTGTCGAACCCAGAATTTCCGATTACACTGGTGTCTTATCCATTGGGAATATTTAAAAAATATCAAGGAAATATAGGTGAAAACCATTCAATCACAAGATGATAAAAAAAATAGAACAACCTCCCCCTTAGCATGGTAATGATGACTTGACTTGGCACTCCTAATGATCCTTGATGACTCTCCAATGACCTCAAGTGGGGCCCTCTCAATGACCTAAAATACTTAGGTTTATGGGAGTTTGCAAAGGGATGTATAGGTGCTTCGGTCCAAGTTTCCATGCACATGCTAGGGTGGTGGTCAACCAAAATAAGTTTCTCACATAAAAGCATATCCCAAAAAACTTGGGCAAAATGCGGTATAATGCAAATTTCCATTTCACGTGGAAAAGAGAAAAGAAAAAATAACTTCATTTAGGATGTAGGCTCTTCACTAGAACACCTAAATGCTACAAGCTGGTCCCACCGGACGTGCCACTGATAGATATTTTTCTATGGCCTGGGCCATGCACCAGACCAAGACAAAGAAAAACCTAGCAAACAAAAGAGCTCAAGCTATATGTTACGCTCACTCCCCAAAACAAGGAGCCTAAAAGATTTAAGTGCGGCTAAATCATTTGCCACAGGTTGTGTCAGAATCTCTCCCTCAAACCCACACACTGCTTGGGCTGCATGTACTCAAGAAGGCTTGAAAACATAATCCTGAAGACACTTATGTGTTGATAATCAACATGTAGAGAGAGACGCAATAAATGTGTGTATTTAAGTGTTTTTTTGATCATCATGTCAAGCTTACAGCAAATAAGATAGAATTATCCATGTCCGGAGCTTCGACTTTGTATCTCGTCGATGGCCACTTCTTCATATGCGTACTCTGCGGCCACTTTTTGTCCTTATGTCCCACTCACAATATCCACTCAATACTCTCTCTTATGCTCTCAGGATGCACAACATAACAACATAAAGAACCTCTCCTTCTCTTTCTTTTCACATCATGCTACAACTCTCTCTCTCTCTCTCTCTCTCTCTCTCTCTCTCTCTCTCTCTCTCTCTCTCTCTCTCTCTCTCTCTCTCTCTCTCTCTCTCTCAATCTATCTCTCACGTTCATAGAAAAAACGAGCCCTTTGCAGCCAGGTTCTCACTCCCCCTCCCTACAACCGGCTATGGCCTGCATCCTCTTATCATGGAACCAAACAAAGCCTCCCTCAATTTCCTCATGGCGGTATGCTTTCAATCAACACACCATCCCTTGCTCTCGCACTCTTGGTGCTCTGCAGCCTGCCATGCCTCCCTCCTCTCGTGCAAGCAGCAGGTGTCTCTCTCATCTCTCATAATCAGCAGGTGCCTCTCACTCTCCCTCTTTCCTGTGGGGAACCCCCCTTGTGTATTTTAGTTAAAGTAAAGCTTCTCTTTTTAAAAGAAAATCCTCTCTCTCTATCTCTGTTGACGTGCATCATCAATGGGAAAAATCCCTCTGTCTCTCTCTCTTTGATTTTCTAGAGAGAGGCCTTTGCTTGCTCTCACAACTCTCTCTGGCCTTTTAGCAACAAAGGTAGCTATATCCACAGGAGAACGCCCTCTCTCTCCTTGATTACTGCCACAAAGACTTTCTCTCTCTATCTCTTTGATATGCTATGCTACAGAGAGAACTCTTCTCTCTCTCTCTCTCTCTCTCTCTCTCTCTCTCTCTCTCTCTCTCTCTCTCTCTCTCTCTCTCTCTCTCTCGTTCACAGTAAAAATGAGCCTTTTGCAGCCAGGTTCTCACTCCCCCTCCCTGCAAACCGGCTATGGTCTGCATCCTCTCGGCATGGAAGCAAACAAAGCCTCCCTCCATTTCCTCATGGCGGTATGCTTTCAATCAACACATCACACCTTTCTCTTGCACTCTCAGTGCTCTACCAGCCTGCCATTCCTCCCTCCTCTCTTTCAAGAAACGGGTGCCTCTCTCATCTCTCGTAATCAGTGGGTGCCTCCCAATCGTTGACACACACTCCCCTAGATAGCGCCACCCTTCGTTAGTTTATTCCTGACCAAAAAAAACCTTCACATGCCTTTATTTCGTTTCACTTAAATTGGCTTCTTCAAGCCCCCCTTCACACACACTCGATCGGCTACTTGGTGGCCCTCTTAAGGTCTCACCTAGTGCACCATGGCCGTGCACCTTCTACATGTGCTCCTTGCCCCTCGTTAAAGGGTGGCGTCTCCAGTTCATGGCTGGGTGGTGGCTCTTCGAGGAAAAACATGGGGGAGTCACGGAGGTACTCCTTACCTATAGAGACTTGCACTGACGTCACCTCACTCTACATCCCCCATGGGACAGTGTGTGCTCCTTGCCGCACTGTCGAAGCAAGGGACTTGCCAATACACCGTGTGCGAGCCACAAATGGCTCCAAGCACACAACAAGCCTAAACTAGCAAGCTCAAGAGAGCAAAGGGTGTGTCACTCACCGCTCTACGCTCGCCTTTGTGGTGGATTCCTCGCCGCGATGAAGAAGAAGCTGCAGTTGTGCCGCGCTCAACCGCTTCGCCACCGTCGTGCCTTCATAATGCTCGATCGCACACACACTCTCCCTCTCGCTCTCTCTCTCTCACACACACAAGGAGGTGAAGAAGAAGAAGATGGAGATGGAGATGGAGATGGAGCAAGAGCACTCTTCTATTGCACAAATGAGAGAATGAGTGAAGTTTAGGTTTAGTTGGATTTTATATGAGCTCACCCCATTCACACTTGGGCGCCCATGCTTAGCCAACTAACCCTAGCATGTCCCAGTTAGAGTGCGCCTCTCATCGGCGATCACTCTTACCCTTTTCCTATTGGTCCGACAAGCCCGGTACCTGACTCTACCAAATACATAATACGCGTCCGTCGTAGGTGATGGGGTGTCCGTGAACTGTGAGGGTTAATATGCCCCCCTTCCTGATGTAGATTCCGTCCTCGGAAGCTATTGAGTTGAAGCTCGTTCGTTGAGGTGGAAGAGCATTTGAGATGAATGTCCTTAGCCTTCTTCAGTCACTGCAAAATCAAACAACATTGGCACAGTAATTGCATTCTCATAAGTGATTAAAAAGCATATGCAGTTTTAGGTAGACACATTGATTGGTAAAAAAATTTCAAACAATTTGTCAGCAATGAACATTAAATTGCAATGTAATCAAATGCATAAACAGATGTAAAGGTAAAAAATTAAACAAGTCTGAGGTCGCTAATTTGACGGTCGAAAGGCACTAGAGATCGAATATTAATACCATGGGTAAGCTTCTTAATTTTCAGTGGTCAATTAAGTTGTTTAATCGCGAGAGCCAAGTATTCATGTTGGAGGGCTGACTAGAGGCTATATCTAGAAGACCTTGTAGTTAAGCTACCATAAAAGGAATTTCTCATGAAATCATCGCCTGACTGGTTACTTTTTCTTTGACCCCCCAAAGTCTTTTCACAGTGATTCAATTTGATGTGTGTGCTTATTTTGTATGGCTTGGGTTTTTTGCTTTTCAAGGAAAAGCGCCCACACTGGGAACCTCTAGGGCTCTAGTACCATAGGCAATACATGTGAGTGAAGTACCAATTTAAGCAGGGATTTCTCTTCCAGCTTAAAATTTTACATTGTGGCACTTTGATTTTTTGTTTGTTCATTTTCAGCATTTTAATTTTGTAACTTTGGGGGGTCATATAGCACTAATACCCTCCCCAGGCTCATCACATTAGTAAACTCCCTTTATAATACTTAAGCTAAAGGTTAATAGGGTTAAGCCCACTAGAAAGTCCTAGTACATTTCATACAATGCTGCCTAAATCGGATTAAGAACCTAAGTAACCATTGCTTATTAGGAAGGCATTCCCCATGGTATTAAGAGAAGATTTCTAATACCTAGCTTGGTCAAACTAGCTTAGTCGGACTGCTTGATTTTTAAACCTAGACAAGTGATTATGACAAAACATTACATTGAATTAAATGTTTGATACTAAGCCAATGCGATGAATATTATGCTACCAATCACAATCAAAGCAGACAAACATGGATGCAAAAAGATAAGGGCAATGCTAATGGACATAAAACACCTGTTTGTGTTGATGGTCGCGCTTGATTTTAAGTGTGAACGAGAGAAAGGTTCCATGAAGGTCCAAATCCTATCAATAGCAACACGCTCCTGTACACACTAGGAAACAAAAGGAATACCTCCAGGAGGCACATTAGTGGGAAAAGCGAACTTCGCTAATCTCTCAACTCTAAAACAGAAACACTCCTATCGTACTAATCTTACCTACCCTCCATCACTCAAGTGATGAGGATCAAAGGTGTTTTATGGCATAGGTTTCTGTTTCACTGTGCCAGATGTGACATGTGTAGGTCTGAGTCAATGTTTTGACTTTTAATGTGCATACTCGTTTGCTAATTGCTCTTGATCTTTATTTTTATTTATTTTTTTGTGAGTATAAAGCTTTATATGTACATTCCCTAAGATTGGGAGATATAGAGGTTAGGGAGAAAGGTTGAGAGGGAAGCAAGTGAATAATGGATGTCCACAAACACTCCCCCCTTCCTTGGGTAGATCATACCGTTTGAAATGAGCTTGTCACCCTTTGAAACCAATTGTTCCAGTTGGTAATAGGTGAGGATTTTTGCCAGTAGTTTTCTATTACCCTAGGTGCCTCGTCAAGTTGCAAGGGTGGTAAGGTACTCTCCCAGGATCGAACTTGAAGTGGTTCATCAGGTGATTCTTGAACACTGGGAGGTGTGGATTCTTTTGTAGCTTCATGGAGGTCCACTACTATAGATGGAGGCTGTGTAGAAGCTTTTACCTCTATGGATGTATTACATGATGAGCTAGAATATTCATGGGACTCCCCCCTTCCTGAGCTAGGTGGAACAAATCGTTCTTTCTTTGGTACCCAAACTAGCTCGGGAGCGGGTGTGTAGCAGTCTGTGATTTTTTTCTTTCCACGATCATTGATTTGTTTTGGAGCTACGGGATTGGGCTCACTTGGGTCAGGTGATAGGTAAGAGCACAATCTACGTTTTGGCACCCAGATTTGATCATTTCTTTGATAGTAGCCTTGGGCTTCCAATAGTCGTTTAGGGATCCATCGCAACATTTTCTTACTTTTCTTGGAGAGAGTGGTACGTTTCTTACAAGGCTTCTGTTTTTTAGCACTAGCTATGGTCACTAAAGAAGCTTTAGGGACCCACTTGTATGTTTTCTTCATTACATTAGGATGAGTCTTGTCGGAAGCGATATGCATTGCTTGTAGCATATTTAAGGGTACAGGCATTTCATCCCCCTCAGGTGTTACCCAGGTCGTCCCCCTATTTCCCTAAGTGTCTATGGTTGCTGCTAGGTGGACCCAATCCTCATTGTCCGACTCAGTCATGCCAGGTAGGATATCCATATAAGGAGAATCTTGGCCAATGTTTGTATCCTTCTTATAAGTGTAACAATATTGTAGTAGGGCCGAGTGAACTGTGGTGTCAGAGCGATGATCAATAATGGTTTTACTCCCTAAGGGGTGTACCTTACCAGTCACCAAATCCACTCTAAGGACAGAGTCTTGGAATTGCAAATAGACATGATTTTTAGACCAATCATGAACCATTTGTGC
The DNA here is from genome assembly GCF_014529385.1 of Adiantum capillus-veneris. Classification (NCBI taxonomy): domain Eukaryota; kingdom Viridiplantae; phylum Streptophyta; class Polypodiopsida; order Polypodiales; family Pteridaceae; genus Adiantum; species Adiantum capillus-veneris. Next base: position 77,141,557 of record NC_140934.1, on the reverse strand, counting down.
TTCCCTCATGAATGGTCGTCCTAAAATCATTTCATATGACATAAGGTGTTTAGAGAAATCCATTACAATGAACGTATGTCGTAACTTGTGTCCTAGAACTTTGATCCTAAGATCCTTGAGCATCCCCATAGGTTTGGCTATGGTGCCATTTACCATCTTTACCACAATGTTAGTAACACTGAGGCGGGGTTTTCCCATGGATTCCCAACAATCTTTTGTAACGATGCTAACTCCTACACCACCATCAAGAATTCCCTTTATAGTTAATCCCTTGGTAGTGATGGGTAGGGTTGCATTAGACTCGTCGCCTTCAAAATACTGCCCTAATTCGTTAATGGGTACCTCGATCACAGACTCATGTCCATCTAAGTCAAGTGATTACACATGATTTTCCTCATCAATCATAATCGAGTCAGGCCTATTTGGTTGCGCAAACTGCGGTAATCTCGTTCGTAGCTCTCCGTTAAGGAATGCTCGAAGTGTAAGGAATAACTCAGGATCTCCATACAGCTTTGCTATGATCGTGGTTCGGACCTCAGAAGACATGAAGTCCACTAGTTTGGCAACATTCATTGGCATTTTGCACGGTGTAGGTCCTTGACTAGGAACTGGTGAGGATGGAATCTCATATTTCTCAATGGGATCAGGTATTCCTTCGTTAAACATCCTTTCCAACAAGAAAGGTGTATGCTCACTTTCTGATGTCCCGTCCTCACTCCCTTCAATGGGATCAGGTATTCCTTCGTTAAACATCCTTTCCAATAAGAAAGGTGTATGCTCACTTTCTGATGTCCCGTCCTCACTCCCTTCTTGGATGATACTAGATATGGCTAACGGTCTATGGTTTATGTGGGGTGGATGAACTTGCGTGGGAAACACTGTGTCATGAATTTTGACATGCATGGGTTCTGGTTCTAGTTTCCTTTGAGTCTCCTCCACTAAAACTCTTAGATGTTTCACCTGCTCAATCTCGTCTACTGGGTTTGGGTACATCCCAATCTTCTTTTTACGATTCTTCCCTTTTTTCCCCTGCGGTTTATCTTGGGGGTCTTGGATTGGATTTGGAAACACTTGTGGTGTTTTCAGAGTCTCTTTATGGTTTTCTCTTATTCGGTTTTCATTGGGTTCCATGTTACGGTTTTCTTTGTTGGTCTTTCCCTTTGTGGTATTGGTTCTAGTCTCCATTGTCTCGATTGAATCTGAATCATCCTCGAGGTCATTCATATACACGGGGTCATCGCCTGTTCCTATGTTTGTTTTGGAACTTGGCTTTGAATTTCCCGTATTCTGCGACCTCTTCCTTCGTGTCTTCTTTTTCTTTGCTTGGATAACTGACGCGGTATCTCTCTCTTCGAGGATATGGCCTGGCCCTTGAAGCATGGACCGTGTAATCGCATAAGCGGGTGCGACGGGTGGTATTGGCGATGTCACACTAGCAATTTGGACCAAATTTAGGGGTGTGATTTTAGGCGCATTTGGATTATAGGGGCATTGGGAAATCAAGTGATCTATGCCACACCGATTACATGTGAGTATTGGCATTGCAGACGTGCTCCCTTGATTCATTTGCATCCGTGCAGCATTCTTTTGCAGCCTAATAGGGCACTCCGCTGCCTGATGTGGTCCACCACACTCGTAGCATTGAAGAGGTGGCCTCCTAGCCTGGGTGTTGATATTTTGACCTCTGGATGCGAGAGCAGCAGCTTGATAAACTGGCTTGACTTGCCCCCAACAATCTTCCATGTAGTATATAGGACACTCTTCCAATGTATCAAGTCCGTAGGCAATACTAGTGTCTATTTCCTCCTCACAGCCATCTGCATAAGCATTAGATGGCTCGCAACCCACTTGGTTCATAGGGGCGACTCTTGGATGCGGGGGTTGCGGTCCTAGCACAGGAGGTGGTAGCGGTGTAGCTTGTACAACATTTTGAGATCTAGGGACCATGTGTTGCAGTAGTTGCTCAACTGGTGGAGCGGGCATCAATACAGGAGCTCGAGGCGCATCCGTCCATGCTACAGGTGGTCTATTTTCCATCATACGTTTGATAATTAAACAATCCTTAGCTTGGTGACCATACCTACCACATGCGTTGCAAGTTCCATTAAATTTTACTCTAAACGTAGGGAACTCACTAGTGCTATGTGGACCTAAGCAAATGGAACACCATTGTTGCTCCCTTCTTGGATACATGTGACTATTTTGAGGGGGTCGATTATCCTTAAGAGACTCTTGGATTGCCTTGGTGAGGTCTGTCAAGAATGTCTCAAATACCTTTGGCTCATTGGCAATGGGCTTTGCAGTCATGGGTTCATACTCAATGGCTTGTGAGCTAGTGGATCTCGTGTCAGTAGACACCCTCATGCCTGCTATCATCAAGTTGTCCTCTAATTGGATTGCATTGGCAGTGACATCTTCCCAGGTTGTGATACCTCTAATCACTAGTCCATTATAGATTCCTTCATTCCTCAACCCTCGAATGAATCGATCAAGCAGTTGGTTATTGTTGAAGTGCTCATTTACAGGGCAGCGAGAGTTTAAGTGCTTTAGACGACTAATGAAGTCCCTTACTGACTCTCCTTCCTTACGTTCGGCCTTCTGTAGCTGAGATGCTATACCCCAAAGCACACCTTCTCGTATATACTCCTTTAGAAACAACCTTCGAAGGGTAGGGTAGATTGTTTTTTCGTCCACCCTTAGGGTTCTATACCAATCTCTTGCCTTCCCACTTAATGTCAAGCTTAAGGCATTGCACTTATGTAGTTCGTTGCGTTCCCCTAAGGAATCACATACTTGTTCAAACACTTCAATGTGTTTTCTAGCATCTTCGTCCCCATTGAATTTTTGTGTGAGTTTGGCAATTCGTACTGCCTTACTTCTAGGCTCTCTATCAGATGCATGACGCATATTTTCCGCGATAGATCGACCTATGGTTTGAGCAAACACTGCCAAGTCACCTATGTGAGGAGGCAGGGCCGGTGGAGGTACTCTTAGAATCATATGTGGGAGAGGGACGGGTACCGGTCTTGGCATATGTGCGGATGATGCAGGATATGGAACATAACCGGGCATAGGTCCACTCGGATAAGGGCTAGGGAGCGGCACTCGAGGAGCATAAACAAGTGGTACAATTGGAGGTGTGGGGGCCATGTGTGCATAAGGGGCTAGAGGCACATACGGTCGAGGCCCCATATTAGGTACTACGACACTAGGTAGTGGCACTGCGCTAACCGTAGATGTCATCGGTACATTCTCTGTCAGGCCTATCCCTGGAGTGAGCACTGTGTTTTCCTTAATAGAGGGTTGAGCCAAGTTAGGGAAGCTAAAGTTGTCGCTCGGAGGCTGAGATTGCATAGAGACCCCAGGTGAAATGACGTAAGATGGGTCCATGGGACTCATTAGAGGAGTCTCCATTTGTGATAGAGTAGGCTGTTGAGCCTTGCTCGTATCCAGAAATCTCATGGGGCCAGTTGAGAGTATATTTACCCCTCGGTTTTGCCTTTCCGATTGAATAATGCCATGGATAACATTACAGATCATTTTCTGTTGATCTTCGATGCTCGTGGAACTAGAGGTGGATTGTACAATCTCTATCCATCCTACATGGTAGGCGTGGCCAGAGTGTAGATCCTTCAACACCTCAGTGTGGAGGTCGTATGTCCAATGATCATTAATGAACAATCCTTCTAGAGTCGACGTGTTAACGGTTTCTTGTGAGGTAGAAGCAATGTTGCTCCCCGTGGTTTTACTTGTCACCAACGGTACTCTAGAGGGAACTTCTGAAGGAGACAGCTCAACAGGGCCTTCTTGGTAAGAAGTTGGCAGGATATCCACATGGACACTCTTTGGTGGTGTGGGGTCCAGGTGCGATGTGAAAGGAGAGTCCACTTCCCCACCCCCTTCGTGTGCTTCATTTGCATCAGGTTCCGAGCGAGTAGCTCTACCTAATGTTTCCATGAAACGGCTAAACATACTAGTACTAGGCTGTGGAGCTTTGGGAGGTGCATGGCCTTCTCTCTCAGTGTTTTGGGTAGGGTATGCTTCCATGATTTCTGAGTCGGAGGAGGAATCACTAGCGGCTCTTTTAGGGTCTTGGGTGGTGCTACCTTGTGTCCCCGCTGAGGGTCTAGAGCCTATCGTGGATGGGTAATGGGTGTCCGTATGAACAGAGGCACCCTCAATATGCTCGTGTTCTAGCACCTGCCCAGAGCGTAAGTGCATGTGCTTTTGATACCCTCAGGTGTCAAAAAGCTGCTCTAGGAGGCCTTGTGACTAGTTTTTTGCGTGTTTTTTGTTTGTTTTTTTGCTAGAATTTTTAGAGCGTGTCGTGGAATGGGCCGTGTGATAGCTCGAAACAAGCGTATCGCTAGGAGGACGCGTTGTGCTTTACAGCCCACTGTTTGGTTCTATTTTGCTCCAGAAAAGCCCGAAACAGTTTTTTCCTAGCTGGGGAACTAGGCTCCAAATAGCAAGTCTAAGGGTGCAAGTGGGAAGAGAAGGGAGGAGAGTGGAGGACTTGTCCCACATGCTCTCATTCCCTCTTGAGGGAGTAGGGTATATATATAAGAGTGAGTCTAGTATATATCATAAGACTGAGGACTGAGGCCTGGGCCTGGGCCTCGGCCTGGGGAAATGATCCCGATCCCGATCTAGCTTTTATACAAACCAACCCATCCGTTTTTATAACTCACGTTTTTTATTTTCGAAAATCTAACCTCCCCCTCGCTCACGTTTTTCTGTCTCACCTACCTACTTTCTGTCTCACCTAATTACTAGCCTACTTAATTAACTAACTGTGCGTCTAACTGTGCACAAACCAGAAAACGCAGAAAATGCAGAAAATTGAAACTTGACAGAACTGTGCAATGCAAACCAGAAAATGGAGAAAACGCAGAAACGCAAGAAATGCCAACTGTGCAGTGCAAACCAGAAAACGCAAAAAACAGAAATCTCCACACAACTACACACACTCATTCCCTGCCTTTCCTATGATAGAAATTGCACCACAAGAAAGCGTAAAGTGCTTAATCGAGCTTAGTGTAGGGCATTTCCCTGGCAGCGGCGCCAAAAATGTGCACTCCTTGCCGCACTGTCGAAGCAAGGGACTTGCCAATACACCGTGTCCGAGCCACAAATGGCTCCAAGCACACAACAAGCCTAAACTAGCAAGCTCAAGAGAGCAAAGGGTGTGTCACTCACAGCTCTATGCTCGCCTTCGTGGTGGATTCCTCTCCACGATGAAGAAGAAGCTGCTGCAGTCGTGCCGCGCTCAACCGCTTCGCCGCCGTCGTGCCTTCGTAATGCTCGATCGCACACACACTCTTCCTCTCTCTCTCTCTCACACACACACACACACAAGGAGGTGAAGAAGAAGAAGATGGAGATGGAGATGGAGCAAGAGCACTCTTCTATTGCACAACTGAGAGAATGAGTGAATTTTAGGTTTAGTTGGCTTTTATATGAGCTCACCCCATTCACACTTGGGCGCCCATGCTTAGCCAACTAACCCTAGCATGTCCCAGTTAGAGTGTGCCTCTCATCGGCGATCACTCTTACCCTTTTCCTATTGGTCCAACAAGCCCGGTACCTGACTCTACCAAATACATAATATGCGTCCGTCGTAGGTGATGGGGTGTCCGTGAGCCGTGAGGGTTAACAGGGAGTCAAGGAGGTACTCCTTACCTATAGAGTCGCGGAGTGATGGCACCTCACTCTACAACCCCTTCTTATCATCCTGCTCCCCTTCCATCGCAATGTCCTACTCTCCTTTCATCGTAGGGTCCCACTCCCATCTCATCACAGGTCGTACGCCACTTCATTCCACTCTTGCTTCACCAGCACACCGTCAACAAACTTCCTCTAGCAGCGAGTGTTCATGCTCGTCTCAAGGCAGCAAGCATCGTGAGAGACATAGCGGGGGTGGATCTTGTGGCTTTGCCTATTTTGTTACTGGCGGGGGGACGGAGTCCCCACTTTTAGAGCGCGCCATCCCTGATGCACAGGACAACGACACTGACGCATGTAAAGAATAAGGAAGCAAGAGAGCTACACAAGACAATCACTAACCACATAGAGATTGAAAGCTTCTTCTTCTTCTTCGCTAAGAAAAGAGAGTACAAAATGACTAAGTGCTAAAGCTGCAAAGTAGCACATATGTACATGCGGTCACTAAGTGTGAACTCGCTAGAAGCGTACTAAGCTGGCACTATGAGTGTAGTCTCAATGATAAGTGTAGTCCAAGAGCCTCAATGATACTCTTGATCTTCAAGGCATAATCATTGATGGAGAGGTTGTTCCTCTTAACCTGATTTAGCTCCGACTTGAGTTGAAGCTTCTTGGCCTTGGTGTTCCCCTCGAACACTCTGCTTGAGTTTTTCCATGCAATGGCGAGGGTTTCAGTATCCTGTAGATAGCCCGTCATGCCATTTGTGATGCTCATAGAAAGCCAATACATCACTTTGCTCTGGCCTTGTTTCCAGTCCCTCAAAGCTTTTCTTTGCTCTGCCGTAGCATTTGCCTCAGGAATCTCTGGTTCCTTTTCATTGTCTCCTTCTAAATAGTCCCAATAACCTTTTGCTTTTAGGAAATTATCTATTATGAACTTTCATGCAGGGTAGTTATTTTTCTCAAGCTTCTCAGTGACAATCTGACTGAAACCATCATACATCTTGAACCACTAAGACAAAATAGCTACAATCTACAAAAACCTGCAAATCTGCTGAACCTGCTATCGTGGTACCTGTAACACTTTCTACACTCAACGAGTGTCCACAATCAAGCGTACATACAACCACTATACTTGTATAGTAAATCTCTGCATACTGAACTTTGGAGACCTGTTCAGAAACTTGTACGAAAAACCCCAAAAAATTTGGCATCTGGTCATGGATTGCGAACGAAGAGATTGTGATGCTCTTGCTCTCTTAGCCTCTCTTGCCTGCACCAGGCTCTGATACCATGTAAAGAATAAGGAAGCAAGAGAGATACACAAGACAAGCACTAACCACACAGAGATTGAAAGCTTCTTCTTCTTCATCGCTAAGAAAAGAGAGTACAAAATGACTAAGTGCTAAAGCTGAAAAGTAGCACATATGTACATGCGGTCACTAAGTGTGAACTCACTAGAAGCATACTAGGCTGGCACTATAAGTGTAGTCCAGCTGTAGAATCACTGGCAGAGATCCTCCGTGTCAGTCACCTAACGTGCCAGTGAGTAAATGTCATAAGCGGCCAAGACCCGTAGTGGATGCCAGCTCAAGATGTAGAGCTCGACATCTCAACACTCGCCCTCGAGCTCTACATGTCGCAGAGTCCAAGCATAGTCTGGAAACGTCAAAGCTTCTCAGCTCCGAGGGCCTTGGTAAAGATATCCTCTATCTGCTCCTCTGTGCTGACGTAGACCAAGTCGATGTCGCCCGCCAACACTCGCTCTCAAACATAGTGGTAATGGACCTCTATGTGCTTGGTCGTGGCATGGAACACTGGGTTCCTAGCCAACTGCATGCTGCTGAGGTTGTCACAATGGATGACAATCTGCTGGTCCACCTGCACTCCCAAGTCCTCAAGCAATGTGCGTAGCCAAGCTACCTCGCACGCCGCAACTGCTGCACCTCTGTACTCGTCCTCTGTGCTCGATAAAGCAATCGTAGGCTACTTTTTGCTGCTCCAAGTAACAACAACACTCCAAAAAGAGAACATGAAGCCACTCATAGATCTCCTATCAACAATGCTACCTGCCCAATCTGCATCTGTATACCCATACAATGTTAATGGCGCATCTGTTGTATAGAACAATGCATAGTCAAGATTCTCTTGCACATACCGAAGTGTGAGTCGTACTCCATCCAAATGTGGCTTCCTTGGAAGCTGCAGGAATTGACTCTCCAAGCCTACTATGTAGCTCAAGTTTGGCCTCATGATAGTTAAGTAGATTAGACTACCCACAATCTTCCTGTACATCTTGACATCCTCAACAACATCACCCTTCTCTACACTCAGCTTTGCATTCACATCCAAGGGAATAGAAATTGGCTTACAATTAGCCATACCATACTTTGACAACATGTCCAAAGAATATTGTCTCTGTGATAGCCATACACCCTCTGGAGTCCTAATCACCTCAATGCCAAGATAGTAGCGCAACTCGCCCAAATCTTTCATTTCAAACTCCTGTTTGAGAAGACCCTTCACATGGTCAATCTCCATAGCATTGTCACCCACAATAATAAGGTCATCTACATATATGGCAATGACCACAATCCCCATATCACTCTCATGTACATAGAGTGAATGATCAGCATGAGCTCTCCTAAAACCAATATTGACAAGATACTTGGAAATCCTGTCATACCATGCTCTAGAGCCCTGCTTCAAACCATACAAAGCTTTGAGAAGCCTGCATACATAGTGTGGGTAACCTGGATCGACATAACTAGGTGGATAATCCATCTACACTTCCTCTTGCAACCCACCATTCAAGAAGGAATTCTTTACATCCATTTGATGCATAATCCATCCTCTAGATGCATCCACTGCTATGACAACTCTCACAGTCGTCATCTTTTCCACTAGAGCAAAGGTCTCCTCATAGTCTATGCCATACATCTGTGCATAACCCTTTGCGACCAGCCTTGCCTTGTGACGTTCGATGTTACCATCAGCTTTATGCTTGGTTTTATACACCCATTTACAGACAATAGCTTTCTTGCCACTTGGTAATGGCACCAACTCCCATGTGTCGTTTGCTTCCAATGCAGCCATCTCTTCATTCATTGCATCATCCCAATACACATTTCCAACTGCATCCTCAAAACATGTGGGCTCCACATCCTGTATCACCTTAGCCATGTAGGCTTGGTGATGCACTAGATACCCATCATAAGTCAATTTCTGAACGGGATTTCTGACTCTGTTAGATCTGCACGGTCCTGGGTCACTCCTTTGCCCTCTAGCATCTTCTTGTACTTTCCTTACACCAGGTGTCCTGACAGCGGGAATTCCAAATTCCTCATCAAGACTTTGTTCAGAACCATCTGAATCCATGTCTATATTCCCTGTACCTGCTGGTGGAGTGACCTGTGTACGTAGTCTACCATTCCATGGCTTCTCAATAGAGCCACGAGAAGAGGACTCTTGTGGTCCACTCAAAACCTGTGACTGTGGCCTCACATTTTGTACAACCACATCATCTTTTACATCAGCCCCAATAGTGCCATGTGCATTACTGTACCAGCTGCTCATCTCATCAAAGAGTACATCTTTGCTCACTCATAATTCTCGTGTAGTAGGATTGTAGCACCTGTACCCATTTTGTTCAACGTAATATCCCACAAGAATACATTTCTCTACTTTAAGATCCAATTTCCTACGCAAATCATCTGGTACATGCACGTAAGCTATGCAGCCAAACACTTTCAAGTGTGCCAAATCAAGCTTTGTACCTGTAAACTTTTCCTCAGGTGTTACATCATGCACCGCAGCTGTAGGTGTCCCGTTCATAATGTACACAGATGTATTTACAGCTTCAGCCCAGAAATGATGAGGCATGTTCTTCTCATTCATCAATGCACGTGAAACCTCTGCAATGTGTCTGTTTTTCCTTTCTGCGACCCCATTTTGCTGTGGAGTATATCTGCATGTAAACTGCCTGCGTATACCATGCATTTGCAGAAAATCTGAAAAATCATTGGAGAAGTACTCTCCCCCTCCATCTGACCTCAATGTATTGATTTGCATATCTGTCTCCTTCTCAATCATGACTTTGAAGTCCTGAAACTGACCAAACACTTCACTTTTGTTACACATGAAGTAGACCCATACTTTCCTTGTATAGTCATCAATGAAAGAGACATAATACCTACAACCATGTATACTTGCAGTATCGGTTGGACCCCAAACATTTGTGTGCACCACCTCAAGTGGCTTTTTACATACATTGCGCTCATGTGGAAAGGAGCCCTTTGACTGTTTTCCAAACTATCATGCTGCACACACTTTATGCATACCATCCACCTTGAATTTGGGCAAACCTTTTAAAATCTGTTTAGATTGCATGTTGCGCAATCGCTACTCATTGACATGGCCAATGCGTTTGTGCAAAATGTAAACATCAGCCGCAACACCTGTGCCCTGTGCAGATAATGCAGCTTTTACCTCAGGCATGTCTACATTCAACGTAAATATTCTGCCCACACATTTGCCCTCTGTGATCAGCTTACAGCCATTTTGGAAATCTTCTACATAACAGCCATTCGGATTGAAGCAAACCTGCAAACCCTGCTCAACCATTTGTCCAACAGAAACAAGATTCTTTGTAATGTTTGGGACATGAAGTACATCTGCTAAGTACTTTCATTTCCCATTCTTTGTATTTAGAGGTATGTCCCCTACATGAGCAATGGGGTGAGCTGTGTCATCTCTTGTCTGCACATAGTCTGACACATCTGGTTTTCGCATATCTCTAAACCACTCTCCACGAGATGTCATGTGATTAGAGGCACCTGAATCCACATACCAAACATCATCTTGGGTGGAATTCTCTGTAGTCATTGTATTCACTACATGCTGCATAACAAACATGCCCTTGCTTCTGTTGTCATCTGCATCTCTGCTAGTAGATGCATAGTTGCCCTTTTCTCTCTTTCCACTTGCTTTTCCCTTTGGACAGTCACGTGATATGTGACCTTTTTCACCACAAGTCCAACATTCTCTGCTATCTGCAGTATGTTGTTGCCTGCTTAATCCTGCACCACGACCTATTTGACTCCCCCTGCCTTGAGACTAGTTTCCCGTGTCACCTGTATTGTTTTGATTTGATTGAACTTCTCAAGATTGGCCCCTGCAACCACTTGGGCCTCGACCAGGACCTCTACCTCTGTTGGAGTTAGAATATAAGGCCTGTTCATACCTATTTCTACCACGAGAAGAAGATGTGTCAAGACCAAGGTTCTTCTCCTCAAGAATAAGCATAGAAATCAAATCTTGGAACACGGGGATGTTGTCTCTTGTATTCATGGAAGACCTGAAATGTACATACTCATCTCCTAGACCATCCAAGCATGCACGGACAATCTAAGAGCCTCAATGATACTTTTGATCTTCAAGGCATAATCATTGATGATGGAGAGGTTGTTCCTCTTAACCTGATTTAGCTCCGACTTTAGTTGAAGCTTCCTGGCCTTGGTGTTCACCTCGAACACTCTGCCTAAATTTCTCCATGCAATGGCGGGGGTTTCAGTATCCTCTAGTTAGCCCATCATGCCATCTGTGATGCTCATAGAAAGCCAATACATCACTTTGCTCTGGCCTTGTTGCCAGTCCCTCAAATCTTTTCTTTGCTCTACCATAGCATTTGCCTCAAGAATCTCTGGTTCCTTTTCATTGTCTTCTTCTACATAGTCCCAATAACCTTTTCCTTTTAGGAAATTAGTTATTCTGAACTTCCATGTAGGGTAGTTATTTTTCTCAAGATTCTCAGTGACAATCTGACTGAAACCATCAGACATCTTGAAGCACTAAGACAAAATAGTTGCAATCTGCAAAAACCTGCAAATCTATTGAACCTGCTATCGTGGTACCTGTAACACTTTCTACACTCAACGAGTGTCCACAATCAAGCATACATACAACCACTGTACTTGTACAGTAAATCTCTGTATACTTCACTTTGGAGACCTGTTCAGAAACTTGTACGAAACCCCCAAAAAATTGGCATCTGGTCGTGGATTGCAAACGAAGAGATTGTGATGCTCTTGCTCTCTTAGCCTCCTCTTGCCTGCACCAAGCTCTAATACCATGTAAAGAATAAGGAAGCAAGAGAGATACACAAGACAAGCACTAACCACACAGAAATTGAAAGCTTCTTCTTCTTCTTCGCTAAGAAAAGAGAGTACAAAATGACTAAGTGCTAAAGCTGAAAAGTAGCACATATGTACATGCAGTCACTAAGTGTGAATTGGCTAGAAGGGTACTAGACTGGCACTATAAGTGTAGTCCAGGTGTAGAATCACTGGCAGAGATCCTCCGTGTCGGTCACCTAACGCGCCACTGAGTAAATGTCGTAAGCGGCCAAGACCCATAGTGGATGCCAACTCAAGATGTAGAGCTCGACATCTCAACAACGCACCCATGCGAAACACGCATGGGCGCTACTACAGGGTTAAATATGGCGACGAGGTGGACTTCGACACATCGTAGGGAAGGGCGTTTTAATGCCGTCTACAAATTCTTATACATTCAATGTATAAGAACTGTTTTGTAAAGTTCAGAGACCAACTAATCGATTATGCACTCTACATTGAGGACGCGCTGCTAGCTAGATTTCCAAATGCGCTCAATCAACGTTTTTCACAATAGTGGTGATGGCCGGTTTTTGAAACCACGACCACGAGAACCACACCCTAAGGAATGGAAGGCATATTACCAAAAGAAAGAAAAAACAAAAAAAACAAAATAGAGCTCTTTACCATTCAGCCGCCCTCTAAGCTTAACCACTAGCGGGGCACCGCCTGTTTGGCCACACCTCTCCATTATCGTCAGAAGATAGACTCTCTCTCTCTCTCCTACTACTCGGCTCCACCAATATTCTCTCTCTCACCTACTCTTCCGCTGCATCACCTGGCTCAATGGGCGCATAAGACGGTGATGTCTCTGTCACACCCTTTGACGGGCCACTACAGATATTGTATATACTCTCTCTCTCTTTCAAATATTCTTCCCCCCTCTCTCTCTTTGCTCGTCCACACCCCAGCCTCGGTGGGCCACCATATATTATTCCTCTCCCCCTCTCATCCACACCCCCTTCGGCCTCATACCCCCCCATGTTTCTTCCCCAACCCTGGCGGACCATCTCCCCCCCGCCCCCCTATCTTCACCTAGCTCTAGCTCTCTCTCTCTCTCTTGGGAGCGGTCCCGTAAGCCTTAGGGGATCCCCCCTCTCTCTCTCTATCCACTCACTCTCTCATCTCTCTCCACCCACTCTCTCTCTCTCTCTCTCTCTCTCTCTCTCTCTCTCTCTCTCTCTCTCTATTCTCTCTCTCCCACCCCTATCCCCTCACCACCTCACACTCCCTCTCTTGCCCTTTTTTCCTTGGTGGGAACCTCCGCTAGGCATATACTCTCTCTCCCTATACTAAGCCCTTTCGTTGACCCATCTCTTCTCCCCCCCCCCCCCCCCCCCCCCCCCCCCCGTATTTGGCCTCTGTCGGTGCACCACTCACGCTCGCCCCCGACCCCCGGACCCATGCCCTTGCGGGCGCTTGAATGCACACACCCACCACATCTCTTCCCCCCCCCCACACCACCTCATCTCTTTTCCCCCCCTCTCTCACCTGTGCTGTGCGCGCGCGCCCTACAGGCAGCCCCGCTCTTTGCGCTCTCTCTCCGCAGCCAGTGCAGACGCTGAACACCCACACGCACACGCACACACCCTTTCTCTCACCCCATCTCTCCCCCTCCCTCGCCTCTGCATTGCAGCAATTCACCGAAAATTAACAAATATATATATATATATATATATATATATACTACCCACCCCCGTTCCCACGCACACATGCACACACACATATACATATACGTACACATGCTCATGCACACACACCCATACATACACACACGCATATACGCACGCACCACGATAGATACCAAAAAGAGATGGCAGATTCAACGATTACGACACCATCAACAAAAGGAGGACGACCCACATCACGCAACACTGACAACAAAATGAACAAAGGCGCCGAAGGCATGCCCCAGCCGACCCCGAAGAGACGAACACACTAAACCAATGCACTGGTAAAGCTGCCATTCACTGGCATCACGCGACCACGACACCATTTTTAGTAAACCTTAGGTTATTATCATCATTTTTTTAGTTTTCAACCAAGCCTTGTAAAAAGATCCCCAACTTGTAAATTTCCCTCTCTCTAGGTGATGGTCACAAAGGCCCACCTAGAGGTTTTCATTTTAATAGCTCCCAAGACAAAGCAAGGTTCAACCACCCCGGGCCCACCACCTTGCTTTGTCTCCCCGATTAGCTTACCCTAATCAAGCCAGATTACCCTAATCTAAAGCAGCCAGCACCTATAAAAGGGCACTGAGAGGTCACTATGGAGGGGGAAACAGTTCATGAGAGGTCAGCACTTGGTAGAGTTTTAGTGGGAGGAATTGACACCATTGGCATCACAAGAGGGGGGATTTAGTGTAATGGTTTGTTTTGGGAATTTCACCATGTGAAGGGAGCTACGTCCATCTCTCGACTCCAATGGTTGATGCACACACATACAAATTCGTGGTAGAAAGTTTCACATCATCAAATTGTCTTTAGAGAATGCACCAAGTAGATTCACCATCTCTTCTCCCTATCTCTGTATCACCACGGTGTGCCACCTTGCTGAAAGGAAGGTCACTGTAAATACGGCAAGCAATAATTCTCCCTCACACCCCCGGGGTTTTCATCATTTGTCAATGCTCTCTCTCTCTCTCTCTCTCTCTCTCTCTCTCTCTCTCTCTCTCTCTCTCTCTCTCTCTCTCTCTCTCTCTCTCTCTCTCTCTCTCTCTTGCTTTGTGTGTGTGTAAGTTTGCGGTGTTCATATCACCGTTGTCTGCGTCATAGCCGCTCAAAGCTAGGTGGTACCCCCTATTCGCTTTACCGTGATCGGCTCGAGGCGTGCATCGGCTCCCGGCATTTTAGAGGCCGTCGGGGTCCGTGTCTCGCTTTGCTCCTCTCATTTGGTGCCCCCATGGAGGAGGGATTCTCAGAAACCTTCAGTTTACAATGTTGAAAGCAACGCACCTCATCAATCATGGACAAATGGCTGAAGGATTTTCTAACTAGAGGATGGAAGAGGAGGAGACTAAAGAGGCACTAGCCGCCTTCATTGAAGTACTACTGCCAGGCTGCAGTGTCGTCAATATTCAAGAGGTAAGCTCCCCATCTCGTGTTGCTCATTCTAACCACAAATTGAGATCATCAAGTGGGAGGTCTAAGAAGTGCTATCACTGTTGTCAACCAAAACACACTGTCAATGAGTGCCAGCAATGAAGGCAGCAAAGGGGATGAAATCGTCTTCATCGACATTCATCGCAAAGAAGTCATCCACATCAAAGGAGGAGAGAAAACAGTAAGGCCTCTCTTTCCTAAGGAAACTGCAATCAAAGTTATAACCTCTACTCCAAACTGGCCTAAAGGGGCTGCTCAAGCCAAAGGAAAGGCTAAGACAATTTGGAAACACATGAACCCAAAGGGAGAAGCATCTGGCCAAGCGAGTGCTTCAAGCTCAGAGAGTTGGGTCGTACCCATCTTGCCAAAGAGGAAGTCATCCGAAGCTAAGCGGCAGAAGGTCGCCTACCGCTTTGCAAGACGCATGCGAGTGCTGCCATTCCACTTCGACAATCCTAAAGAAGAAGTGGTAAGAAGGTTCACATGCCCTAAGGAAGAGTGGTTCGGTTATCGCTCTCGCTGTTTTGGGAGACGGGTAGAGGGTCTTCCTTCTCTCCCTCTACAACTTATCCTAAAGAAGCTCTCCACCACGGGTAAGACCCAGTGGGCTGGAGACGACAAATTACAGCTGAATGGAGTGGAATTCATGCAACACACCTACTACGGTAATTATCTGCAGTTGCTGCTAGTCAAAAGGCTGGGAGTGGTCAGACGCGTCGCCATCACCCCGTACGTGCTGAGCGAACAAGGAAAGGTAGAGCCCATGAAAGGCGACGACCTCCTGTGGATGTGCCAACTCATCAACACTGGCACGGTGTCAGGAGTTTTTTGGAGTAAGAGATTGCGCATATGTACATACACATGCATGGTGCATCAAATAAGGAATTGCCCATTTTCCAGAGCCAGGTGGTTACGTGGGACCCACATGTGTACAGGTAGGACAGCATGTACATAGTGCATCGATTTTCACTATTACCAGTACCAGTGTGTTTTTTCTACAATAAGGAGGAGTTGGTAGCACGTAAAAACTCTCGAGGAAGCTATCCGCGGGCCGACGACATGAGGTAAGCGAGTGCGTCAGATGGCATCTAGTGGCGTCAGGAGGCCGAATGGGGTCAATATTTGCACGTGGATGAGTACAAACACAACGTGGGTGTTTGCTTGTGAGAATTATGCAGAAAGTCCATCATGAGGATCTTTTTTTGGGGCCACTTCATGTGGTGGCGAGATGCATTATTGGAAAAAAGCTGAGTGCCAGGTGTGCGAATGATGCAAAAAGGTGACAACTATGCACTGCGAGGTCAGCTTTTGGCCTGTTCGGGGTCCGTTTGAGGTCATCTAAAAGGCCAAGGGTGCCCAACTAATAAATCTAAGTGTGGGAACTGAAGAAAGAGAGAGAAGACCAGAAACAACGTGGAGAAGAGAGGAGGAACAGCCGCAGGTGTGTTTTTGCTCATTTTGGAGCCTGTTTTGGCCGTAAACTGCTCATCCGAGGTCGGATTTGAGCACTTTGACATTGTAGACTGGGGTTTTGGGCCGTTCCGGACGCGATGGCGCTGTTAATTTTGCCAAATTCCTCACTCTTTTCTTGCTTTTTTTCTGTGTAAGTTTCTCCTATGAGCGAAGTTTCTGCTCTAGTTTGTGATTGTATCTGGCTTATTTTACCCATATTGTGTGAGCTATTTGCCCCATTGGTGTTGGCCCAAGCTCAATTGTATCTAAACATCAGAAATTCTCCTCTTTTGAGCTGAGTTTTTTTGGGTGTGTGTGTGTGTGTGTGTGTGTCTGTGTGGAGTGGGCAAGTGGATAGTCTCTCTCCTCTCACTCCAGAGGTGTGTTCCCTGTCTCGGCCAGGTGTGTTGTCTAAGCCGAGTGGTGCCCCATAGTGTGTGTGTGTGTATCTTCCCAAGAGTGTGTGTCAGGTCGTTATAGAGGCGCTATGTGTGTTTTCATTCCGCTCACATTCTTTTGGTGCCCCCACTGAGGATCTTCTTCGAGTACCTTCTGCTTCGAGCTTCGAGCTTCGAGCTTCGAGCTTCGGGATTACAGGTTGCAGGTTGCAGATTACCGGTTACAGGTTAGAGGTTACAGGTTACAGGGACAGGTACAGAAACAGGTGATTCACACAGGTAGAGGTAGCTGGAGCACCCTTTTTGTGACCTCGCCATAGGCTATGTACTAGTGAGTCCTACTTGATGCTCGGGTTCTATTGTTGACAGTTTATGCATACAGAGACAGTCTATATTTTGGGTTCCTACTGCTCTACTTCTGGCGAAACTCTGTCGAAATTTTCCCAGGTTATGATGGCTGGTTTTTTGGTATTGTGAGCCATTTATGCTGTTATGCTGCTGAAATTTTGGCAAAATCAGAGGTTGAGTCAGGTGTGCCTTCTTGGGAGCTTCATGGTTGGCTTTAATGGATGATCAAAATGGCCCTCGGTTCACTCCTTTTCATTTAACTCAAAGAATTCAGATTAATGTTCATGTGTCCAGGAAGATTTTTTTCCAGCAGCGCATAGTCTTTATGTTTGGGCCAAGAAGATTGAGAGAGATCTTGGAATGTCCTTTGCCTGTTGTAATTCAGATGATCAACTATGAAAACTCATTTGATGTGCATGTGTTTGTCCTTATCTAAAGTTGAGCTCCATTGAAGTTTATGGGGATTGGGTAGTCAAAAGTTTTGGTTCTTGCACGTGTGTTCAAAGGGGTTCCCAAAGCATTGTAACTTGGGTAGCCATGGCTTTCTCTTATCCGGAATTTCATGGAAGAAGTGGTGAAGATGAGGAAGAATTTCTGGAGCAAGTCGAGGTGGCATGCATAAGCAACAATATGTGTGATGAGGACAAGATTTTGAGGCTATTTGGATTGCTTTTGAAAGATCAGGCCCGTGTTTGGTTTATGGATTTGGAAGGTAAAGAAGTAGTGGATTCTTCTTATGGTTTGAGTCTTGACAAGTTTATAGAAGCTTTTTTAGAGCGTTTCCAAGTTTTTGAAGATGCAAATGCAGTATGGAATGAGCTCAATGCTCTTAAGCAAGGTTCTTGTCAAGGTGTTGATGCCTATATACAAGGTTTTACAGATTTATGGACTCGTTGGTGTGTTGCTCTTAAGGATGAGACCCCCCCTTGTTCATTGAAGAAAAGTTCTTTTGTTGATGGTTTGTCACCTTGGTTGCGATTCGAGGTTGAGTTGAAGAGGCCCGAGTCTTTTGAAGATGCAGTATGCATTGCAAAGCACAAGGAATGGATTTTGAGGCTACCAAAAATTCATGGGATGTGTTACGTGCTGCCTTTGTGAAGAGGTTTGGTGGAGGCACAACCTCAGAAAAGCTATGGCAGCTACTGACGGAATTGAAGCAGGGAGGTCTGCCAGAGTATGCCACCTATGAGTCCAAGTTTGTGGACTTATGGGAGAGATGGAATGCCTCACTGGAGGAAGTCAAAGTAGTGCCTAATTTCCTGAAGAAGGACCGTTTTATTGGTGGCCTGTGGTCGCCGCTTAGAGAGAAGGTGAAGGGAAGGTTTCCTGCAACATATGAGTTGGTAGTAGAAGTAGCCCGCCTTAAAGACAAGAAGTTGCGCATGCAAGCAAAAGTAAATGAGTTAGAGAAAACAATCTCGGTCCGACCAACCCCAGTGACTGCAACAGTCATTCATAGAGCCCAACCACAAGAGGCATCAGAGGAGCAGCAAGACCTGCTGAGTCGCATCACTACCCAACTAGAGAGTTTATCCGTGCATCTGGTGCAGCAAGGGCATGCACCTGTCAGAAATACAGAATAAGCAAGAGGACAACGAATGCAAAACCAAGAGTGCCACTGCTACAATTGCGGGGAAGACGGCCATGGTATGTACTACTACCCACATCCAAGGAGGCAAAATTTCAATAGAGGAGGGAGATAGAATCAGATCTCTCCTCCAAGGGCAAGACCACCACCACCTAGGCAACCAGGTCTGATTCCATTGGTCCAGATCCTTTGACCACCTGTACAACAACCACCACCACCGCAACCTCTTATTCCACCACTACCCCCACCACCTGCTGTAAACCAAGCGATGAGTGTTATTAGCTTGGAAGCTAAAGGGAAGGCAAAGGTAGAAGAACCAGTTTGAGAGAAGCACAAAGGGAAGGCAAAAGCAGAATAAGTGGATGCTATGGGAGTGAAGCGTGCCAGGCACAAGGAAGCCTCTCAAAGAGAAGAGAAAATGAAAGGGAAGGCCGAGTCTAGCAAGCAAGCAGCTAAACCGCGACGGAAGATTGACATCGTAGATTTCTCACTAGGTGAGTATGCTAAACCCTATGACTTGGTTCACGATGTGTTGATGCAGGGCCCAAAGATAACTTGGCCCCAATTACTCCACCTTGCACCAAGAATGAGGAGGCAATGGAGAAAGATGGTGAGTACCAGGAAATCAAGACCAAGGATAGATGGGGCTATCTATGGGAGGGATCTCAACAACATCCTACCAACCATGGATACCCACATCAAGGGGCAACAAATCTCAAACGTCTACATAGATGGTGGCATGAAAATATGCGTCATGAGTGAAAAAATGATGCACCATCTAGGTCTAGAGGTGAGTAGGCCGGCACCTTGCCGAGCCAAAATGGCAAATAACGTAAGAGTGAAATGCGTAGGCATTGTGAATGCGGTCAAAGTAAAAGCATTCAATACAAAAGTGGAGGTAGACATCTTTGTAATGCCACATAAAGGGGAGGGCTACCCTATCATTCTTGGGAGACCATGGCTTATGGCTATGGAAGCTAAGCAAGGCTGGATCACTGGAATGATTGAGATGAAGGACGCTAAAGGGAAGTCCATATTCTAAAACATGAGGACTGGGAAGCAACACAACATGATCTTGGAGGCTTCAGAAGATGAGTCCACCAGCGACTCTTCGTCTACCTCAGGAGAAGAGACAACCACAACTGATGGGAGTGACAGTAGCATCGAAGTGATGGGGGTCATCCTTAAAGACCCAAAAAGATTGACACAATCTGAAACACCCCTGACAAACCAAGAGGGACCATTAGGTGCGCAATCCTTAGAGGATGCAAGTAAGCTACATCGGATGCTCTCAAATGACTTAATCGATGAAGAAAGGAAGGAATATGTCTCCATGCTAGGTAATTTCACTACACTGTTCATTGATGGCTATGATAAGATCACAGGAATCACAGTAGTACAACACCACATAAAACTCAAGGAAGGAAGTAAACCCGTGGTGCAAAAGCTCAGAATACTTGGGGTAATCCAACAAGAGGCACTACTTAAAGAAGTGAGAAGTTTGCTACAGACAGGTTTCATCTACCCTGTCGAAGACTTAGAATGGGTTTCTGCAGTAGTAGTCACACCAAAAAAGAATGGCAAGTGGAGAGTCTGTGTGGACTATAAACCTCTGAATGCAGCCACAAAAAGGGATCACTTTCCCCTCCCATTCCAAGATGAAATTCTCAATGAAGTGGCAGGTCATGAGCGCTACACAGTATGTGATGGCTACTTAGGATACTTTCAGATTATCATTGCGAAAGAAGACCAGAAGAAGACAACCTTCATCACACCTTAGGGATGCTTTCCTATTAGAGTGATGCCTTTTGGCCTCACCAACGCTCCGGCCACATTTCAGCGCTATGTGACCTTTGTTTTCCAACCCTACTTTGGAACGTCATTTTGCTTTAGATATCACCAGTAGGAAGATTCTATAGGCAAGATACTCTTGGCCTAGCCTAAACAGGGATGTACATCATTGGTGTAAAACATGCAAGGCCTGTCAAGTGGCCAGTGATCGCACACTAACCTATGAGCCACATACTCCTATAATCTCGTATGGTCCATTTGAGAAATGGAGAATAGATGCAATCAATCCTTTACCAAGGGCCCAATCAAGTAAACTGTACATTATATTAGGTGTAGATTACATGATTCGATGGGCAGAAGCAACAGCCACCACCTGCATCATAGCCCAAGAGGTAGCAAAGTTCGTATTTGAGCACATATGTTGCCGTTTTGGCACTCCTCTTGAGATAATATCAGATAGGGGACCAGGTTTCAGAGGCGATCTGGTGGGAGAACTGATGAAAAAGTTAGGCATCACACGCCAACGTTCCACACCATACTATCCACAGTGTAATGGCCTAGTAGAAAAGGTAAACGAAATGATCGGCAAAATCATCACAAAGCAGGTGAACAATCACACACGAGACTGGGATAAACATCTCATGGCCACTTTATGGGCCTAGTGAACGACGTTTTGAACATCATTAGGTTTCACCCCTTTCCATCTAGTTTGCGGAATGGAGGCAATTCTACCCATTGAGGTATAGATAGCCAGCTTACGAGTCTTGACTAGCCAGATACAGTGCCCAATTTTAAATCTCCGCAACCACATCCTGGATCTAGAAAGGCTCCAACTAGATAAGAAAGAAGCAATCAATCACTATGCAGTGCAGGCAGAACGACGCCGGCTCACCTTCAATCAAGGGCTTCAAGAAAAGGGCCTGGAAAAAGGCATGTTGGTGTTGAGATACGAAGACAAATTTGACACCAGGAAGGACAAGAAATTTCAACCTCGATGGGAGGGACCATTCATTGTCAAAAGGTGCTATGACAACGGTAGCTATAAGCTGATGGAAGCAGATGGGAGAATTTACAAGACTAGAGTCAATGGATGGAAGTTGAAGAGGTATTTCATTAGGTTTGATCCAGAGGTCATGCTAGACATTCCAGAAGGGGAGAACCCTCCAATTCCACAACTAAAGATGCAGAGGAAGGGCTAGAAGCATGAATGTCTCTAGCCAGATGGGAGGGCTAATGACGGCCGGTTTTCAAAACTGCGACCGCGAGAACCACACCCTAAGGAAGGGAAGGAATATTACCAAAAGAAAAGAAAGAAAAAAAGAAAAACAAGAAAGAGCTCTTTACCATTCACCCCCCCTCTAAGCTTAACCACTAGCGGGGTGCCACCAGTTTGGCCACACCTCTCCATTATTGCCAGAAGACGGACTCTCTCTCTCTCCTACCTCGGCTCCGCCAATATTCTCTCTCTCACCGACTATGCTGCTGCATCACATGGCCTAGTGGGCGCATAAGACGCTGATGCCAGTGTCATACCCTCTGTCAGGCCGCCACAGATATTGTATATACTCTCTCTCTCTCTTTCAAAATATTCTTCCCCCCTCTCTCTCTTTGCTTGTCCACACCCCAGCCCTGGCGGGCCGCCATATATTATTCCTCTCCCCCTCTCGTCCACGCCCCCTTAGGCCTCATACCCCCCCCTTGTTTCTTCCCCAACCCTGGTGGACCATCTCTCCCCCCCCCCCTATTCTCACCTAGCTCTAGCTCTCTCTCTCTCTCTCTTGGGAGCGGTCCCGCAAGCCTTAGGGGATCCCCCCCCTCTCTCTCTCTCTCTATCCACTCACTCTCTCATTTCTCTCCACCCTCTCTCTCTCTCTCTCTCTCTCTCTCTCTCTCTCTCTCTCTCTCTCTCTCTCTCTCTCTCTCTCTCTCTCTCTCTCTCTCTCTCTCTCTCTCTCTCTCTCTCTCTCTCTCTCTCTCTCTCTCTCCCACCCCTATCCCCTCACCACCTCACACTCCTTCTCTCTCCCTTTTCTTCCTTGGTGGGAGCCGCCGCTAGGCATATACGCTCTCTCCCTATACTAAACCCTTCCCTTGACCCATCCCCCCCCCCCCCCCCCCCCCCCCCCCCCCCCCTATTTCAGCCTCTGTCAGTCCGCCGCTCACGCTCTCCCTCGACCCGCAGACCCATGCCCTTGCGGGCGCTTGAAGCCACACACAAACCCCATCTCTTCCCCCCCCCCCCCCCCCCCCCCCTCACCACCTTATCTCTTTTTCCCCCCTCTCTCACCTACGTTGTGCGCGCGCCCTGCAGGGAGCCTCGCTCTTCGTGCTCTCTCTCTCCGTAGCCAGTGAAGGCGCCGAACACACATGTACACCCACACATACATGCAGACACCCTCTCTCTCACCCCATCTCTCCCCCCCTCCGCCTCTGCGTTGCAGCAATTCACCAAAAATTAACAGATATAAATATATATTTATTTATGTATATAATACCCAACCCCGTTCCCACGCACGCATGCACACACACATATACATATACACACACACATGATTACACATATATACATACACATGCTCATGCACACGCACCCATACACACACATGCATATACCCACGCACCACGATAAACACCAAAAAGAGATGGAGGATTCAACGATTACAACACCATCAACAAAAGAGGAGGACCCAGATCACGCTGTGAGCGGGATGGAAACACACAAAACGCCTCTATAACGACCCGACACAGACTCTTGGGAAGATACACACACACGCTATGGGGCACCACTCGGCTTACTCAACACACCTGGCCGAGACAGGGAACACACCTATGGAGCGAGAGGAGAGAGACTATTCATTTACCCACTCCACATAGAGAGATACACACACACACACACACTCAAAAAACACAGCTCAAAATAGGAGAACTTCTAATGTTTAGATACAAATCAGCTTGGGCCAACACCAATGGGGAAAACAGATCACACAATATGGGTAAAAGATGCCAGATACAATCACAAACTGGAGCAGAAGATTCGCTCATAGAAGAAACTTACACAGAAAAAACAACAGAAAACGAGTGAGGAATTTGGCAAAATGGACAGTGCCATCGCGTCCGGAACAGCCCAAAACCCTAGTCTACAATGTCAAAGTGCTCAAATCCGACCTCGGATGAGCAGTTTACGGCCAAAACAGGCTCCAAAAACCCAAAAAACACACCTGCGACTGTTCCTCCTCTCTTCTCCACGTTTTTTTTGGTCTTCTCTCTGTTTTTTCAGTTCCCACACTTAGCTTTATTAGTTGGGTACCCTTGGCCTTTTAGATGACCTCAAACGGACCCCGAACAGGCCAAAAATTGACCTCGCAGTGCATAGTTGTCACCTTTTTGCATCCATACGCACACCTGTCACTCAGCTTTCTCCAATAATGCGTCTCCCCACCACGTGAAGTGGCCCCAAAAAGTGGTCCTCATGATGACCTGTCTGCATAACTCTCACAAGAAAACATCCACGTTGTGCCTGTACTTCTCCACGTGCAAGTATTGACCCCTTTGACCTCCTGACGCCACTAGATACCATCTGACGCACCTGCTTACATCATGTCGTCGGCCCGCCGATAACTTCCTCAAGAAGTTTTACGCGCTAGAAAATCCTCATTATTGTAGAGAAAACACACTGGTACTGGTGATAGTGAAAATCGATGCACTATGTACATGCTGGTCTACTTGTACACATGTGGGCCCCACGTAACCACCTGGCTCTAGAAAATGGGCAATTCTTTATTTGATGCACCATGCATGTGTATGTACATATGTGCAATCCCTTGCTCCAAAAAACTCCTGACATAATTTGCCCATCCCCTAGTCTGCTAGACCATTCATGATCAGCAGCAGCAAAAAGCGATATGAGACTCGCAGCGTCACAAGTCTCCTCATCCTTCACCAACACTGCTTGATCCACAGGCAGCTCATCTTGCTCGACCATCATGAACCTGGCATGATACAGTTTAAGATGCAATCCATTTACCCTTGACTTATGTAGAACCCCATCCAAGTTAGCCAACTGATATGTACCATTCGGAAAACACTCCACTACCTTGAAAGGGGCTTCCCACTTAATTTGAAACTTCTTTTGGAAGGTGTTGTCCAGCTTACTATTGTAGCACAAAACCAAGTCATGCTTCTTGATACCCTTACTCTTGACGTTTTGATTTATCTTTGCCAAAGCCCTATCTTGCATCTGCCCATAATGTTCCAATGCGCTCATCCTATCCAACTGAACCTCTTGTAACTGCAAGAGCCTCTCTTTGAATGCATCACTAGGCGGCCCAAGCAACTTCTCTAACATCTTGACCGCAGGCAACTCTACCTCCACAGGCAATAGTGCTTCCTTTCCATACACCAAATGAAATGGAGTAAACCCTGTACCTGTCTTCACCAAAGTACGGTAAGCCCATAATGCACTAGGCAATTCCAAATCCCAATTCTTTCCTTGGTGCTCTGTCACTTTTGAAAGGATTTGTACCAACTCACCATTGAATCTTTCATTCAAGCCATTACACCGCAGGTAATAAGGAGTGGTATGCTGGTGCCTAATCTTCATCTTTGCGCATAAAAAATCTACCAGTTTAGCTCTAACTCCTGGCCCCTTATCTGAAAGAAGCTCCAGTGGCACCCCAAACTTGCAATATATTTCATCATACACAAATTTTGCCACATCCTTTGCAGTGATCTGTTTTACTGCTATAGCCTCTGCCCATCTAGAGAGATAGTCCACTGCAGTCAAAATATAGCTTTTGCCCCTGCTTGTGATAGGTAACGGGCCTATTGCATCAATCCCCCACTTTTCAAACACATCAAACGCCATAATGGTTTTTCGTAATTCTGGCTTCAACACTCTCTTCCCAAATGCTTGACACCTATTGCAAGACCTACACCAATGGTGAAGCACATTTCCTTCAATGAGGTGTTCTTGCTCTTCCACACACCCAGCACTTGCTTCACAACTAACAAGGCATCACCTTTTATGCTCAACCTTCTAATCCCATGCTTCAAACAAATGTGTAATCCAGCTTCCAAAGTAGCATACTCAGCCTCATTGTTGCTATGAGCATCCAATTTGAACCCTCTTTTACATACTAGCTTCCCCTCTGGATCATAAAGTGCTATACCCCCTAAAGCGGCATCATGGCTCTTTCTGTATGAGCCATCAAAGAACAACACATGTGCATTGCTGATCTATGGCACTTCTTCAACTACCTTTCTCACCACCTCCTCCTTAACAATAAGGGGATTCTCCTTGTAGGTCAACAAATCAGCTAGGGTAGCCCTTGTACTGTCTTCCACTAGAAAAGAGAACTCAAACTCTTGCAGCTCAATTACCCATTTCTTCACCACATTTGACATGTTAGTACCATTAATTAACTGTGGCAAAAAGGCATAACTCGTCAAGAAAACAAAAGGTCGTGGTAGCAAGTAATGACGAAATCGGCGACAAGCAAATATTACACTGGCCATCACTAGGTCTACTTCCGATAACTTTCTCTCTGCTACCAACTTCACTCGGCTTGCACAATACACTGGCCTCATATAATGGCTGCCCTTCCCCTTTTGCAATAGCATGGCTCTAATGGCATCATCCCCTACTGATGGATTTACATAAAACACTTTCTCCCAATTAGGAGCCTGCATGGCTGACAACCCCCCTAACACCTCTTTCACCTCTTGAAACACTTCTTCACACTTGTCATCCCATTGCAATGGATCATGCTTTGCCACTTGTTGTAATGGATAAAGAAGCTGAGAAGACAATGGAATAAACCATGCCATGTACTTCACTTTGTGTATGAAGGTTGCCAATTGCTTTGTACTCGTAGGTGATGGAAGAAGAATAATAGACTTAACCTTGTCTGGATCAGCCTCAATGCCATTTTCTGACACCATATGGCCCGATTACTTCACCCTTGGATGTGCAAGATGACACTTCTTTGGATTTAGTTGTCCTCCACATTCATCATATCGAGCCAATACCATTTGCAGCTTCTCATGATGTTTAGCCCTACTGCTATAGACACAAAAGTCATCCATAAAAGCTTTAACACAACTACCAATGAAAGGTTCCAATACCCAATTTTCTCTCTCTTGATAGAAAGATGGTCCATTTGACAACCCAAACGGAAATAATGTGTAGCAATAGCAGCCCCATGGCGTAATGAAAGTTCTCTTTGTGCGGTCTTTAAGAGCAATATTCAATTGAAAATAGCCTGAAAAACCATCACACACACTGTACCTCTCATAACCTGCGGCCACTGAATCCAAGATCTGATCAATGAATGGAAGAGGATATGGGTTCTTCTTAGTGGATGTGTTTAAGGGTTTAAAATCTACACAAATCCTCCACTTCCCATCCTTATTTGGACTAACTACTACTGGACTCACCCATTCTGTGGTCTCCACAGGGACTATGAACCCTGCCTTCAATAACTTGTCCACCTCTTCCCGCAAGGCTGCCATCTGCTCTTGGTCCATCCTTCTTAGCCTTTGCCGCACTAGCTTAGCACCTTCTTTTAGCTCTATATGCATCTCTTTGCCTTTGAACCCTCTGATCTCTTCATATGAAGTAATGAACAAATCAGAAAAACTAGCCAGCATGTGCAAATATATCTCCTTCTCCATAGTTGAGAGGTCTCCATTGATCATGTTTTTAATCAATTCTTGCTTCTTTGACAAATCAACCTTGGTTTGCATCAGCCCTTCAATCACTTCATAAGGCCCTTCACTTTCATCTTCAACTTCATTCGCAAATGCGACTACACAAGACTCCTGGATTCCTTTATCCATCAAAAGAAATGCAACATCAACATCCTCATCACTGCTGGTAGTACTATCACTGTCCTCATCTGTCACTATAGAATAGTCTTCATCACTAGACTCACCCTCATATTCATAAAGCTCTTCCAATCGTTTCCTTGTATCCATATTATATAGCTTCTTGGCACCTGTCTTTCCATAGAGGCTAATAGTACCATGTCGCCAATCTTGAACAGCTCCCACTACACGCAACCATGGTCTGCCCAGGATAATAGGATATGCTCCCAACCTTGCTGGCATCACATGAAAATCAACCACTGCCTTGGCATCATATGCCTCCACTTCTAAGCTCTTTACAACACCCAAACATTTTACTTTTTGATGGTTTGGCAATCTAATCCGGAAGCCTGACACCCCAGACACTGTAAGACCCATCTTCTCAATGCATGAGTGTGTAATGACACATATTTGGGCTCCACCATCCACATAACCTTGTCCCAAATTTTTCCTTTTATGCCACACATCTACTATTGGGCAAATGTCTGGTAGCTCATCCATTGCCAACACCTTCACTGAACCTCTCTCTAGCTCTTTCTCCATTGGGTTAACCATCCTCTTCCACTGTCGCTTTAGCTTAGGCACCATCTCTATAAGTTGCCCAAAAGTAACATATGCCTTCCTGCTTGTCAGATCCTCCCTCAAGTCATAGCTTAATTGCCCATCCCCTAGTGGAAAATCTGAATCATGAAACTTTCGACGAGCTCTCCTTTTCCTCTTGGCCTTGACATCCTCACCTTCATGACTCTTTCCCTTCTTCTTACTAGGACCTGGGGCACTTCTTCCTTCCTTGTCCTCTGTCATCCTCTTCCCAATAGGCATCACTAATGTATCCTCTAGCTTTGACGCCTTCTCTAAGGTAACCACACTTAATACTTTTGTCTTTCTCTTTTCCTCCTGGGTTAATCCACTGGTTCCTTCATCTCCCTTAATTTCGATGCCATAATCATGCGACCTAGTTAGCACGTGTTTTGGCAATGGATACATGTCTCCACCCATCCTTGGTGGCTTATCACATTGCAGGCTGATGTGGCCCAACTCTCCGCAATTATAACATGTGGGCGTCTGCCTCCAGAACCTACCATTGCTTTGTCTAGCACCATTCCTAGGTCTTTCTTCACTTCCTGGCTGATTTGCATACCTCCCTCGACCTCGATTATTTCCCACTTGACCTAGCATGTTTAGGCTGAGATTATTCATTAAATCTACCACTTGCCTCATGTCTTTCCTTATCCCATCATCTTGCACTGCTGTAGTGACCATTGCTGGCATAACCTGAGGAGTAACAGCAACCACTGGTTCATGATGAACCCCTAGCATGAGACCTTGCGAAGAGTCCATAGGCTGAGATTCTGACCTCATAGGCAAAGACTCCACCCCTAACTGGCTCATTTTCCTCAGCTTCCACTCTTTGTTCCTTGCTACCTCTAGTGCATCTTCATATGTCCTAGGCTTCTTTAGCTCCACTCTCCAACGTATATTCTCCCAAAGACCAGCCAAGAACCTGTCCTTCTTCATCATATCAGGCGGGGGTACCTGTGGTGCTAAGGCCTTGCACATCCGCTCCCATGCCAATGAAAACTTTCGTATGTATGCATCTACCGTCTCACCTTCCTTTTGCACTAAAGCCTGTACTTCTTGCCACACTTTGTCAGGATCTTCTATCTTCACAAACTCCACTTCCAATCCATGCCTTAGATTGTCCTAGCTCAATCTTACAGGTGGATCAGCAACACGCAACTCCTCTTCAAATGCTTTGGACCAAACTCGTGCATCACTCTTCAAACAAATTTGGAGAAGACGTAACATCTGTGCAGGGTCATGAATCTGGTTGCTAATGCAGGCGACCTCCATCTTTTCCAAAAAGTCTTCCACATCTTCATCACTTCTTCCATGAAACTCCGGATAAGATAAAGCCATGGCTACCCAAGATATGATGCTTTGAGAACCCCTTTGAACACATGTGCAAGAACCGAAGACTTTTGACTAACTCAATTCCCAGAAACTTCAATGGAGCTCAACTTTAGATAAGGACAAACACATGCACATCAAATGAGTTTTCATAGTTAATCATCGGAATTACAACAGGCAAAGGACATTCCAGTATCTCTCTCAATCTTCTTGGCCCAAACATAAAGACTATGCGCTGCTGGAAAAAGATCTTCCTGGACACATGAACATTTATCTGGATTCTTTGAGTTAAATGAAAAGGAGTAAACTGAGGTCCGTCGTGATTATCCATTAAAAGCCATCCATGTAGATTCCAAGAAAGCACACTTGACTAATCCTCTGATTTTGCCAAAATTTTAGCAGCATAACAGCATAAATGGCTCAAAATACCAAAAAACCAGCCATCATATCTTGGAAAATTTTTGACAGAGTTTCCCCAGAAGTAGCGCAGTAAGAACCCAAAATATAGACTGTATATGTATGCATAAACTGCCAACAATAGAACCCAAGCATCAAGTAGGAATCACTAGTACATAGCCTATGGCGAGGTCACAAAAAGGGTGCTCCAGCTACCTGTATCACCGAAAGGATCTCCACATTTGAGAATCCCCCAACTCAATAAAACCTCACGCTATCGACCCTCACACGAAGGCTTATGCAAATCGCATATAGTCATGTCTCAGAAACGACTATCTTCCAGACCAAGTCTCAGAAATGGCTGGGACTGCCAAATAAAACCAAGTATGGCTCCCCAAATGCATACAATGGCAGTTTTCACAAGTAACGTACAATCCAGCAGACAATGCGCTCAAACAGGCGCCACGTGATGCATACCCACAACAACTGCAAGTGACATCACTGCTAGTATATCACTGTACTCCAGATACCTGTACCTATGTGAATCACCAGTACCTGTACCTATCCCTGTAACCTGTAACCTATAGCCTCGAATCTCGAAGCTTGAAGCTCGAAGCAGAAGGTACTCAAAGAAGATCCTCCGTGGGGGCGCCAAAAGAATGTGAGCGGGATGGAAACACACAGAACGCCTCTATAACGACCCGACACACACTCTTGGAAAGATACACACACACACACTATGGGGCACCACTCGGCTTACTCAACACACCTGGCCGAGATAGGGAACACACCTATGTAGCCAGAGGAGAGAGACTATTCGTTTACCCACTCCACATAGAGAGATACACACACACACACACACACACTCAGAAAACTCAGCTCAAAAGAGGAGAACTTTTGATGTTTAGATACAAATGAGCTTGGTCTAACACCAATGGGGCAAACAACTCACACAATATGGGTAAAAGATGCCAGATACAATCACAAATTGGAGCAGAAGATTCGCTCATAGAAGAAACTTACACAGCCAAAAGAGTGAGAAATTTGGCAAAATGGACAGCGCCATCGCGTCCGGAATGGCCCAAAACCCCAGTCTACAATATCAAAGTGCTCAAATCCGACCTTGGATGAGCAGTTTATGGCCAAAACAGGCTCCAAAAACCCGAAAAAAACACATGCGGCTGTTCCTCCTCTCTTCTCCATGTTTTTTCTGGTCTTCTCTCTGTTTTTTCAGTTCCCACACTTAGCTTTATTATTTGGGCACCCTTGGCCTTTTAGATGACCTCAAACGGACCCCGAACAGGCCCAAAACTGACCTCGCAGTGTATAGTTGTCACCTTTTTGCATCCATACGCACACCTGTCACTCAGCTTTTTCCAATAATGCGTCTCGCCACCACGTGAAGTGGCCCCAGAAAGTGGTCCTTATGATGACCTTTCAGCATAACTCTCACAAGAAAACATCCACGTTGTTCTCGTACTTCTCCACGTGCAAGTATTGACCCCTTCGACCTCCTGACGCCACTAGATGCCATCTTACGCACCTGCTTACCTCATGTCATCGGCCCGCCGATAACTTCCTCGAGAAGTTTTACGCGCTAAAACCTCCTCATTATTGTAGAAAAAACACACTGGTACTGGTGATAGTGAAAATCGATGCACTATGTACATGCTGTCCTACCTGTACACATGTGGGCCCCACGTAACCACAAAAATGAACAAAGGCGCCGAAGGCATGCCCCGGCCGACCTCGAAGAGACAAAGACACTACACCAACGCACCGTAAAAGCTGCCATTCACTGGCATCACGCGACCACGACACCATTTTCAATAGACCGTAGGTTATTATCATCATTTTTTCAGTTTTCACCCTAGCCTTGTAAAAAGATCCCCAACTTGTAAATTTCCCTCTCTCTTGGTGATGGTCACAAAGGCCAACCTAGAGGTTTTCATTTTAATAACTCCCAAAACAAAGCAAGGGTCAACCACCCCGGGCCCACCACCTTGCTTTGTCTCCTCGATTAGCTTACCTTAATCAAGCCAGATTACCCTAATCTAAAGCAACAAGCACCTATAAAAGGGCACTGAGAGTTCACTATCGGGGGGGGGAGCAGTTCATGAGAGGTCAGCACTTGGTAGAGTTTTAGTGGGAGGAATTGACATCATTGGCATCACAAGAGGGGGGATTTAGTGTAATGGTTTGCTTTTGGAATTGCACCATGTGAAGGGAGCTATGTCCACCTCTCGACTCCAATGGTCGATGCACACACACATACACATTCTTGGTAGCAAGTTTCACACCATCGAGTTGTCTTTAGAGAATGCACCAAGTAGATTCACCATCTCTTCTCCCTATCTCTTGATCACCACGGTGTGCCACCTTGCTGGAAGGAAGGTCATTGTAAATACGACAAGAAATAATTCTCCCTCACACCCCCAAGGGTTTTCATCATTTTTCAATGCTGTGTGTGTGTGTGTGTGTGTGTGTGTGTGTAAGTTTGCAGTGTTCACATCACCTTTGTCTGCGTCCTAGCTGCTCAAAGCTAGGTGGTTCCCCTTGTTTGCTTTACCGTGAGCGGGTCCTCTCAGTGGTTAGAGGGCTGCAATTTTTTTTAAAAAAACAAGCAGTCCAGTGTGCGGCACGTAGCAGCCAACTAGGTTGGAGATCCGACAAGAATGTTAGAAAAGGCGAAATAGAACCTAGGAGTCCACCTCCCAACCACCCACTATATAGCATGGCTCCTAGCCCTTTGCCCTAGTTGGACTCCCTTACCACATTGCCTAGGCCGGTCTTGCCCTTGTCTAGTCCGGCCTTGCCGTTGTCCTGACATTACTCCCCCCTTAAAGAAGAGTTTTCGTCCTCGAAAACAAAAGTGGGGAGCTTCTTCTTAAGAACACTAATTTTTTCACAAAGAGCACCTTCCTCAGGTCGATCTTTCCACTTGAATAAGGCTTGTTGACGTACATGATGACGCGTACGTAACTCATGATAGTCAAGAATACGTTCAGGTTCATGCGGTAAGGTAGGAGACTCAATGAAATCAACAAAAATATGTTGGTCAATGACATTGTCATCCCCATGTAACCGCTTATGTAAATGGCTTACATGAAACATTGGATGAATACGAGAATGTGTAGCTAGCAATAATTTGTAGGCACGATCACCTACTCCCTTGAGTATTTTGAGAGGCCCACAATATCGGGGAGATAATTTAGGTGTTGGCCCACTTTTCAGACTTTCTGAACGTTCTGTCACACGTAAAAATACTTCCTCTCCTTCCTCGAAGGTAACTTGCCGACGTTCCTCATCAACGTACTTCTTATACCGATCGTGCGCTTGTCTGACATTTTGATGAGGGAGTTTCAGCATATCCATGTGGTCTTGGAGAAAATCCTTAACCTGTTGGAGCTTTTTGGTTGCCAACCCCACCGTAAAAGGTGACCTAGGTTGAAACCCATACATGAGCATGAAAGGACTAAATCCAATTGTGACATGCTTAGCACTATTGTAGGGAATTTCGAGAATAGGCAAGTATTCTTCCCAGTCAGACTGTTTTTTGCTGACGTATGCTCTTAGCATGTCCTCTAGCAGTTGGTTAACTCGTTCAGTCTGACCATCTGTTTCTGGATGATCGGCTGTACTGAGGTTTAGTTGTGTACCCAATCGCTTGAACACAGCCATCCAAAAATGACAATTAAACTTGGGATCACGATCACTGACAATGTTACTTGGCAAACCATACAACTTGTATAGATTGTCCACAAATAACTTCGCTAGTTTTGGAGTCTGAATCATTGATTTGGTTGGAGTAAACTTACATAGTTTAGTCAACCGGTCTACGACCACCCATACCGAGTCATGACCTCGTACAGTTGTTGGTAAACCCACAATAAAGTCAATAGAGATACTTTCCTATTTTCCATTGGGAATCTCCAAAGGATAAAAGAGTCCTCCTACTTTCAGGGGCTCTGCTTTGTTAACTTGACATTTTTGGCAATGCAAGACATAAGATTGAACAAAGCCATGTAAACCTAGCCAGTAAAACTATCATCGTACGAGAACATAAGTCTTTCTAATACCCGGGTGCCCTGGACTTGGACTATCATGACATTCATAAAAAATTTGGCACCGAATGTCTGTGTCCGTCGATACACAAACTCTCCCTTTATGGAGTAGGTACCCATTGTTGATGGTGAAATGCTTCCATCAATGTAGTTCATCACTCGATAGAGGAGAACTAGGTGTGGAGGTTAATATTACACTACCATCATTGGAGTGAGAAGGATCCCTCATTTGTACATGGCTCCACACTTTGAAATATGCTTCATCATGCTCATATTTGCCTTTGAGAGAATCCAAAAATTCACTACGAATTTTCCATGAACAAGAGAGAATTGATCTCCAGCATACGACTTAGAGCGTCAGCCACCAAATTTTATCGTCCTTTACAAACTAGATCTTGGCGTCATATTCCCAAAGAATCTCGGCCCACCTGGCTTTCCGACCCTTCAAATCCGTTTTTTGTGTAAACCATTTGATGCTTTCATGGTCAAACACAATTTCAAATTCAGCACCACACAAATAATGCCGCCATGTTTTTCAGGCAGACACTATTGCATAGAGTTCGCGCTCATAAGCAGAGTAGTTCTGGTCAGCTACATCAAGCTTCTTGCTTTCAAATGCAATTGGCCGTCCGTCTTGTAACAAGACTGCTCCAATAGCATGGTCACTGGCATCCATTTCCAAAACGAATGGTTTCAAAGGATCTACAATAGCTAGTATGGGAACTGTAGCCAATGCATCCTTGAGCATATCAAAACTGTGTTGTTGAGCGGGTTCCCACTGAAAAGCTTTGCCTTTGCCTTTTAGTTGATCTGTCATGGGAACACCAATATTAGCATAGTTTTTAACAAACCTTCGATAAAAACCTACAAATCCTAAAAAAATATGTAACTCTTCTAGATTTTTAGGAGAAGGGCATTGCCGGAGTGTGTCCACTTTGGATTGATCTATATATAGCCCATTAGCTGAAATAACATGCCCCAGATAGTGAATTTATTCTTTCAAAAAATCACACTTAGATTCCTTGGCATATAATTTATTTGTTCGTAAAAATTCAAACGCCTGCCTCAGATGTTGTAAGTATTCTTCTTTAGAATCACTGTAGACTAGAATGTCATCGAGAAAAATGATGACAAATTTACCCAAGTATGGCTTCAAGACACTATGCATAAGTGTCATGAATGTTGCGGGCGCATTGGTTAACCCAAAGGGCATTACCAAAAACTCATAGTGTCCAAAACCTTGTTCGGAATGCAGTTTTGGGTATATCAACAAGTCGAATACGGACTTGGTGATAACCTGATTGCAAGTCTATTTTTGTAAAAATGCGAGCTTGAGTGAGTTTGTCGAACAACTCATCCACTCATGGCAATGGGTACTTGTTCTTAACCGTAACCGCATTTAAGCCACGATAGTCTACACACATGCGCATACTGCCGTCTTTTTTCTTCACTAATAGGATAGGAGAAGCCCATGGTGAAGAACTAGGTTGGATAAACCCTCTGCTAAGGTAGTCAACAAGCTGACATTCCATCTCAGCAGCTTCAAAGTAACTCATACGATAGGGCAGTTTACTGTGACAGGTTTACTGCCTGCAACCACATCGATGCTATGTTGCACCGATCATGCCGACGATAATCCTGGTGGCAAATCATTAGGAAAAACATCTTGAAATTCCTTTAATAGTTTTTGTAACTCACTAGCAACATTTGCTTGTTTGGAAGTAGCCATTGGTGGAAGAGATAAGAGAGAATCATGCGGCATTGAGGAATGTTCAACAGATTCAATGTTAGAGAGAAAATGAGACAATGAGTAACACAAGAAAACTTGATCTATTTCATTATCAGAAATGAGCTACATAAGCTCAACTGTACATATTAATGGTGAAGAAGGTACATCCTTCTCTCCTAACAACAACACATGTGCGCCATGGGATTGAAACATCAAGTTTTTGTGCTCATAGCTACGCTTCAGTGATGGTCCTAGGCTATGCAACCATTCCCTACCAAGGACCACATCTACCCTCTCCATGTTCATAACTTGAAAATCCAAGGATGTGGAGTAACCTTGTACTTCCAATGGAACAACTCAGACTTGACTATCCCAGATTTTGGTATCATGTCCATTCATCATTGCTACCTTGTAGCGGTGGGTACTTGGAGTTTGAGGAAATTTGAGTTTTTTCACCAATTCATAATTGATAAGATTGTGAGTAGCACCGTCATCTACCAAGATGTGCACCTTGTGCCCTTGCAGAGATCTGTGCATACGTACTAACTCATGTGGTCCGAAGGTCTGTTGCCACATGGAAGCTGTGAGACAGCATTCATGCACCACCTTGGTGTGTGTTACTTCCACTGTAGAGAATCATGAGGAAGACTCAAGAGGCAGCAATTGCACCATGTGCACTTCTTTCTCCTTGCCATGAGCAGTAGATTTTCCCTTGGGACAATCCTTTTTGCCATGACCGTTTCCTGAACATTGAAAACATAATTTCTCTTTCTTAGCTTTATCAAAGTCCTCAGGAGAGAGAGGACCTTTGGACCCCTTGGGTTTTTTAGATGCTCCTGAGTTGGCTACTATAAATTTCCTTTTATTGTGCCCATACTGTGTGCGTGTATTACCATGTGTATTAGCAGGCACGTGAGTATTATGTGAATTCTTTTAATCTGGATCATCGTGAATATGTGCTTTCACTATGGCTTCCTCAAGTGTTTTAGGGTCTTGGGTCTTGACGTGCTTCTTAAGCTCTGGTGTCAGACCATGTATTAATCCCCGTACTTGTTGAAAGTTATATAAGCCTTCCAACTTGAGGATAACATCCTGATAGTAATATATATATTCAAGTAATAATGGGTATTGGTGCATGGAACACGTGTCCCAAGCCTTCCAATTTCGATATGCCTCATTTGTAGGCGAAATTTTATTGCGAAACATAGCTTCAAAATTTGCCCAACTCTATGGTATGATATTCTTCTCCTTGAGAGACATCCACCATTTGTAGGCCTTGCCTTCCAGAGTTAAGCTCGTTTGCAGTGCTTTGACTACATCCGGAGTACGCCATAAGGCGTGAATTCCATCCCACTTGCCGAGAAAGATATTCACTGCATCCTTATTGCGATCGTGGTCTTCTCCCTTAAAAGTTGGTGGTTTGTTGTTTTTCAACAACTCATCCACCTCTTTTGCAGTGAGAGTGTGCAAAGTATCAGCTGTTGGACCTTGTCCCGGATTAGAAGGGCCTTGCCCCTGTGTAGCAACATGCTCATGCATGTGCATGTCAGCAGGACCCTTGGATTGTTGTTGCATTAATTGGATCACTAACATGGATAATTTAGTGATTTTTTCATTTAAAGATTTAAAATTTCCTTTCATGACTGATATGCGTGTCTAAAGTGCACAAAATTCTTGAATGTCGAGCAATTCATAGGTGTCGTCACCTGCCATAGCGTCGCGGGCACTCTTCGTGAGAGCATTGGCGACACAGTGCAGTGCAAGGAATAGCAAGAAAATACATGATGTACCACAATTGGTAAATACCAATAAAGAATTCCGTTGATATCGGTAATTAGCCTTGCTAATTTTGTTCGTGCTCCAATTGCCACTGAGGATGTAATCTTGCTCCGGGTTCCAAGAAAACAATTCAATAGTGTAGGTGTGTTTGCCTTGACCACCCGTACTGCACTTGGTTTGTGTATTTTGGATA
Organism: Adiantum capillus-veneris; assembly: GCF_014529385.1. Taxonomy (NCBI): domain Eukaryota; kingdom Viridiplantae; phylum Streptophyta; class Polypodiopsida; order Polypodiales; family Pteridaceae; genus Adiantum; species Adiantum capillus-veneris. The sequence goes on along the minus strand of NC_140934.1, from coordinate 77,104,106 downwards.
ACTTGCCGATGACTTGAATGAAGGTACAAAAAAGTAATATGCAGGATACTCAACAGAAATAGCACCTTCCCTTTGTATTTCGCGGCCGTGCCCTTGCTTGGCTCTGTTGGTTTGCCTAGCTTCGCCCGAAGCTTCACAAGAGGGAGGGGGGGTACCCCGCTATGGGTACCATCCCTTTGTTGTGAAAAAACTTGTGACCACTAACCCCAAATGGGTTGCGCGGCCCACCGGGTGTTAAAAAAAAATTGCTCACCGGCTATGGCGTCCCGCAGACAGCGCAAGGAGGGATCTTTTTTCCACCCCGCCTTCCATGGTGGTTGAGATCAACACACTCGTGAAACACTCACTGCGCCCGCGCAATTCCGTCAAGCCTGAGAGGGTGTGCGATTTGGTGTAGGTCGCTTGTTGACCTCTTCCCCTGGCAAGCGGTGTTTCCCATGCCGTCCTCTCTGTCTTCCTCCTCAGAGGGGGTGAGCTCCACGGCCTCAATGACCCCGACATGCAAAATCATGGAAGAATTTGTGTGGCTCTCCAAAACCACGGCTGTGCCTTCCCAAAAATAGTAACCTTTCTCTTGATACCAATGTTAGACAAGGGAAACTAGAACCTAGGAGTCCACCTCCCAACCACCCACTTTATAGCACGGCTCCTAGCCCTTTTCCCTAGTTGGACTCCCTTTCCACACTGCCTAGCGTGGCCTTGCCCTTGTCTAGTCCGGCCTTGCTGCTATCCTCACAAGGAGCTATAGCGGTGGAAACATGGCAGATGCGGAGTAGAAGTAGGCAATGCAGGAAAAGAGAGATCAAGTGATGATGGGCTCATCCTACAAACAACAACACGAAGCTCGCACCAAGCAAACACTCATGCACTATGGCTTAGGAGGCAAGGCAGTGTGGAAGGACAAATTTGGAAGACTGATTAAATTATAACATCGATTGGTGATTTTAAAGATTGTAGTTGATGATTTATTATTGTTATTGATTAGGAAAATATCCCTCTTACTTGAGCAGACAGAGAGACGGTCAGTATCCGGAGCACCATACAAAATTTGATACCTAGTGATGGTTGTTCGAGAACAACCAAATCTCTCGCAAGCAATTCGACACAACGGTTGAATCACTACAAGCGGCAAGTTCAAAGAAATAATTTTGTATCAATTGTTTTGAGCTGTTGGAATTGTTTAATTTTGTTTGGGTTTGTGTAGAGTCAAGGTGATCAAACGTACGTGCCTCTCGACGAGCACGAGATCGAGGAGGATTAGATAGAAAAATATTTGTCCAAACTTTTGTAACTAAAGTCCCAATGTGGCACAATGTATATACAACAATTTTACATTTTATTTGTAAATTTTTTAAATAGTTGATCTTCTGCATATTAAATTGTCAAGGTAAAGTAAATTTAATTTCAATTCTTTGGTTTTTTTGTATACTCTTCCAAAAGAAAATTGATGTTTCATTGTTTTATGCAGGCCAAAAATAAAGGTGCTCATTTGGGCCACCCAATTTTGGGTGGCCCTAATGAGCACCTTTATGTTTGAATGGTCGTTTCGTGGCAATACGCATGGTAGTAGCAGCGGCAACTCACGGTAATAGCAGCGGGCATATTACCGCTACTATTATCATGCTTATTGCTTTCAAACCACTATCGCGTTCATAGCCGCGGTTATTACCGCCCTCGTAATTTTTTCTCTCTCCATTTTTCTTTGTTTTTTTGCGGCAATAATGGCGGTTATAGACTACTCCTCTTATAGTCTCTCTCTCTCTCTCTCTCTCTCTCTCTCTCTCTCTCTCTCTCTCTCTCTCTCTCTCTCTCTCTCTCTCTCTCTCTCTCTCTCTCTCTCTCTCCCCCCCCCCCTTCTTTGAGCCAAACGAACGCTCTTCCTCTCACTCTCAGAGCACCTACTCAACCAGCCACCATGCAGACTCATATCAGGGTGTGCCTTGACAGCTAGGTCTTCTGCTTTCCTCTACCTTTCCATGCATGATTTTTAGTGCCCCCTCCCCAACCCCCCAGTGGCCCTTCACCAACCTAGACATGGGCAACCACACACAGTCTCTTTCGCTCTCTCTCACTCTCTACCAGTCTCTTTCTCTCTCACTCACTCTCTACCAGTCACCGCCATCCTCAGTCGCTAGAGAAAACGACTCTCTCTCTCTAGCTTTGTTTATCCATCCTTCCCTCTCTTGTTGACCAACTATCAAGGCATGAATGATTCCTCTCTCTCTCTCTCTCTCTCTCTCTCTCTCTCTCTCTCTCTCTCTCTCTCTCTCTCTCTCTCTCTCTCTATTGCTATCAACACGCACACACATCTGTAGCTTTGCCAACTAATAACACATATGCACAAATGTCATGCCGTGGAATCTCACTCACCCACCTCAATGTGTTTGAGCGCCCAGAACATCCTTACTAGTCGACTTCTCTCTCATTTCTCTCTCGTTTCTCTCTCTCTCTTGAGCAGTTCTCCGTGTACTTTTCTCTACCCCACATTAGGTGCATGCAACTTAGAAATACAAACTCTCTCTCCAATATTTCACCGACTTGCCCTCAATTATCTCTCTCTCTCTCTCTCTCTCTCTCTCTCTCTCTCTCTCTCTCTCTCTCTCTCTCTCTCTCTCTCTCTCTCTCTCTCTCTCTCTCTCCCCACATGGCTCATGTAGAGTTGTTACGAGTCAAAGAGGGAAGCATTACAAGAAATATTATGCTCACAAGGGCTCCGTCTCTCTTTATTTGTGACTAAACTTGATCTATGTTATAAAGCTGAACTACATCATTTTTCTTCATGCTCAATTGTCTCACATTTCAGTTTCAATAAGGTTTCGGCTCACTTTTTTTGTTTTCCATATTAATTTATTTTTGACTTTGCAAATTTCAAGTCCATGTGTGAAGATTGTACGTTGTAAATGTGCAATCTTTTTGCTTCTAATTTTCTTGTGACAACAATCAGTGGTTTAAAACTTACTCACATATATAGCCCACCTCACCGATATTGACACCCATCCATGTGCCAAGATTGTACATTGTAAATGTGCAATCTATTTGCTTCTAATTTTCTTGTGACAACAATCAGTGGTTTAAAACTTACTCACATATATAGCCCACCTCACCGATATTGACACCCATTTGTACACCTTGAACTTTATGGCCTAAATGCTTTGGTTTGTCCTATCTTGAATGACATTAATCAAATGATGAATTTTATTGTTGACCTTTATTTTCAATAACTTGTTCAGCATTTGACGATTTGGATACTAGTCACTCATTACAAACTTTTAAAATGTTAATACAATGAGTGTGTGCTTCAATTAGTTTTACAATTGACAAGATGTCATTTTTACTGCTTTGTCTTTGTGAACTCTTATTCCAAATAAAGCTACTTGAAATGGTTTCACATTAGAGAACCTCCAGGTATACATTTTTCTACAAACCTTTGGTCACATTACCCAGCACACGAGTTGAGACATTGTGCATTGTCATGGCAAGGATCTTATAGGTTGAACTCAATTGGAATGGCAAAATTTATACACATGTTAGAGCTCCTACGCCTAAAGAGGACAGGACTCTCCGCCGCACAGTTATGGAAACTTATGGTTTATCACTCGTGTCTTAGAGGGCCTACGCCTCATGAGGCATGACTCTCCACTTTGCAATAATGTTTATGGATGTCGATACATGTGTACTAGAGTGCCTACGTCTGGTACGAGAAGACTCTCTGTGGTTATATTATATGTGGAACTGGCCCCCCACATTTGGTATGGATTGATATGAACGGATATGATAAATTGGTATGGCAAGGTGGAATGGTGGCAGATGGTGGTCTATTTGGCACAACATTTTTGACCAATGTTGCACTTCGCACCTATGCACATTTACTTCATTTTATGCACTCCGATCACACCATACACATGTTACACTTTTCCCACTTTTAAATTTCTTCCTACTAATCATTGCTACTCTTTTGGTTTTTAGTTACTCATTGTGCTATGCACTCATGTACCTAGCGTCTTGTACCTTGCACTTGACTCCACCACTTATGTACCTTGCAACTGAGGGCAGTTGCCTTTCCAACCCCGGAGTATGTTATGGATATGGATAAGGGATATGTAAATTTATTACTCAAGTGCTCATTATGAGCTATGGTCATTTGTGCCATCCAAGAATCTATAAATAAAATATGTGCAAGAGGGAAATGCTCACTCTTGCACCGGGGGAGATTGTACCCATTGCTCGTGTGTTTCTTCTCTCTCGTAGTCTCTTATCTCTTGCCGTGCTAGTGTGTCACTCCCCTCTAGGAGGCGCATCTGCACGTGCTTTATATCTCTCTGTTGGCGTACGACTTCTATTCTGTGCTCACAATATTTATCGGGCATACAAATTAGTCTATTTTATGGGTTGGAGTATGTTGTCTTTGGTAATTTGCAGGGTCTTCCCACTTCCGTTTGTAGCATTTTTCACCAATAAAAGGAACCCTTTTCCTATTCAATGTGTTATTTGCTTTTCAAGATCATTTTTTCAACACCCTTTTTTATGTAAATTTGTGAGAAAATATATAATTAAATAATCCCTACTGTTGAACCCACGTGATATACACTTTTTTTATCATAGTGCCCCCACCCCCCAACCCCCCCCCCCAAGATTGCCCATGATGCCACAATCCATGGTGGTTCAATGCTTGTCAATGTGATGTGTACAAAAGTGCCAACCCTTTGACCACATAGAGTTAAAGGAAAGGCACTATAGAATTGAAAAATGTATACAATCAATTACAAAGGTAAAATCAAGAAAAAAAATACAATATGGTTTAAGCATATGAGTACTCTACCTTTGGTATGAAACCTCATGCATACTCCCATCCTTTGTCAATGATGTCCTCTCCGTATACCTTTGCTTCAGTCATTCTCTCATGTATCCACTTGGCACTAATGAGATCTAGGAAACATGCAACGTGTCAAGGTATCCTCCATGAGCTTGCTTCCATGAATCCCTCTCTTGCAAATGCCTTTCCTTTTCCATTGTCCACAAGTCCACCCACTTGGTTATAACCTTTGTATTTAGCATGCAAAAGTTCCTGACCACTCGACATAGATCCATATCCATGTTAAATAATTTTCCCTTTCCACTTGGAAAGTGTATAGTCATCCTTGCATCCTTCTCATCCAACCACATGCAAGGCATTGAGGGATCAACATGTGTCAAATACTCTGAAATGCAAAAAATAAAATCTTGCACGATCCATCCTTCATCCATGCATGCCTCTGGCTGGGACTGTAGTCATAGAAAATCTTCAAGAGACTTTAAAACCTCGCTAGAAAGAACATCCATCTTGCATGCACTACTCCACATATAGAAATCTCTTAAACACATGAACCAAGAGGTGGAATTGAATAAGAAGAACGTATCGAGAAAATATATCTTCAATGGCACACACAATTTCCACGATAAGTGATTGAGCACCAGAGATGACATCTATTGCAATTTATTTGGAGCTCACAAATCTACAAGATAACACAAAAGAGTACAGTCATACAAGAATATATAGTGTATATAGAAAAGTTTAGTTGAATAGAGATTTGGGGTACCTTACTAACTCCCCGAGTTTGAAAATATCTTCCCTCACTTTCTTGTCCCGGCATATGCATATACTCACCAAAAAAATGAACTACAATGTGAAAAGATTAAACAAAACTGATTTTGGTCATGCCCAAAATTCAATATCTAAACTAAATGAGAGAGAGGATAAAAAAGAATAAAAGAAATACATGTAACACCTTGTGTCAATCATGGGACTTCAACCCATACAATTGAAGGGAAAATGCTTCAAACTTTAAATGGTAAAGAGAGAGAGTCCATTGTGAGGGGTATTCTTATGTGGACCATGCCACAATCACAATCACCATGCCTCTCCTCAATAGATCTTGTCATTTTGTTTTAGCCTTGTGTGCCTTTCTATCAAAATTGAACACAGACCAATGGGGAGCGGGAGCATCCTCAACGATGGGGAGACGGCGCTTCCATCTACTTAAGTACTTTTTTGAGTGATCCAGAGCCCCTCATTCTCCACATGCTCCAAGGGAATATGCCTCAAGAGAGGGATTTTTGTTTTGCACTTAGTGCAATGACAAGGAAGTTTGTCCTTAAACTATTGCTCGCATTCAAGGTTTTTTGGAGGGCCATGATCATTCCAATGGTTCTGCACATGCGCAAAAAAGAGATAAGTTAACTTAAGAAACTATTAAAAATCATATATGTTGTAAAATTTGAACAATTAGTAGATCACGTGTGAGCTAGATTTTCAATAGGAAAAATGAGAGAAATGACTAAAACAATAATTTAAAAAATACACTGAGTAGGAAAATAGAGAAAAGCTTAAGAAAATTAAAAATAGTACTAAAAATATAATTGAAAAAAATGCAATGAGTAAGAAAAAGAAGAGAAGCTTAAAAAGTTAAAAAATAGTACTTAGTTTAAAGGTGATGGATGTTGAGGAGACAGAGAAAGAGAAGAACAAAGAGACGATACACAGAGAGTGCAACCCCAAAGTGTGTAGAATACACACATATGTTGATATATATATAGAGGGAACCTATAGCTATATTTAGAGTAGCTTCATATATAAGCTTAGCAGCCCCACTCAAACAATGGTCTCTAACTATAGATGACAAAACCCTTGGGGAGTCAAGGAAAACAACCATAGTCCTATATATACCCACCGTAATATTAATATATTGTTCAATTTACAAAAATGATTCATACGAAGATATATGATTCCTATTACATACAACAATATCTTGAAAGTCTCAATGAAATGATCTGATTAACTCTTCAAATACTTCAGAGAATTATGCTTTGGACCATCTTTAGCTTTGATGAATGTACCATATTTATAATACTTCACTTTGTCTTCAAATAATTCTTTGGATTATCTTTAGCTCTGTTGAATGTATACCATGTTTGAAATACTTTTATAAAATCACTTTGTCTTTGAGTTGTGTATAATCTGTCAATATCACAAAATCAAAGAGAACAAGATAGAAATTATATCTATGCTAGAGAAATACACAGATATAATGTCTTTGGAGATGGCTGCAACACTTCAAAATTGAGCCATGTATATATTATACAATCTTCTTAACAAAAAATACATGTAATATGTGCACATATCTACGTACACCAAACCATAGGGATCTCTTTTTTTTTTTGAACTCTATCTAATATAATATAGAATAGAGCATAATAAATCATTATCAAAAAAATAATCATACGAGTTATAACAAATAATCATGGAGTAACACAATGGAATAATAGTCATGTTAGTAATAATAAATGATAATAAATCATCATAGACTAACATTTTAGTATCATGAAACACATCTATGAAACCATAAATATCACAAACACAAGAAACAATGCCATAACATCATACAACAAGCATCTAAATCAATGTGAATCAATAGGAAATAATATCATGATATAATAAAGAAACTCCATAGAGAAATAACTCTTTCAATCATCACAAATGATCATGGAAGAATACCATGGTATCATAAAATAGTTGGAAAGAACAAAATCCATGAAGAAAGAAACATCTCAAACATAACAAGATATCATGAAATAAGATAATGAAACAATATCATGACATCATAAAATGATCACCTCAATCATTACAAATCGACATGAAATTATATCATGACATAATGAAGCAAATCCATAGAATAATAATAATTTCAATCATAACAAGTTATCATAAAAAGCACCATGACATCACTCTTTCACAATCATAACAAATATATATCATGAAACAATGCAACAAGCCTATAAATCATTTAGAGCAAAGACTCTTTCAACCATCACAAGTCATCATGGATTAACACAATGGCATCATGACACAACACCATGGTACAATAATCATTTAAATTATAAGAAATTATTATGAAATAATTATATGGAGTAAAAACTATATGGATCATAATGAATTATCATGAAGAAACTTTATGGCATCATAGAATAAATCCATAGAATAATAAAAACATTTAAAACATAACAAAATACCTTGAAACGATTCAATGACATCACAAAATGCTCATCTTAATAATTACAAATGAACAAAACAGCAACATGGTATAGTGAATCGACCCCATGTAACAATAATTCTTTCAATCATAATGAATCATCATGAAACAATACCACAATATAAAATGACTCTATCTAACAAAAAAACCATCTCAATTATACCAAATCATCTCATGAAAAAATGCTATGGAATAAAAAACCATCTTTAAAAAATTGATCAGTAAAAACGAGTTATGATTCTCATGGAAATGCAATATGACATCATGGAACAACTCTATAGAATAATAATCATCTCAATAATGAATGATCGATATAAAAGACTTATAATCATTATGAAAACACATCATGTCTCATGGAACAACTTCATGAAATAATAACCATCTTAGTAACAAACGATCATGAAAACACATTATGACATCATGGAGCAACTGAATCGTATCCATCAACACTATGAATGGAGCAAGATTGAGGAATAGGTTCACAATCCCAACTCATGTTGCAGTCTACATCCCCTTCTTTGATCTCCCAAAAAATCTTGCCTTCTCCATTTGAACCTGAGTACTTGAGCCATAGAAAGGCCACGACATCTCTTGTACATTTCATAGGTACATAATCTACCTTAAGTTGCTCTTGTGTCAATGCTCTCTTAATAACTGCACCTGGTCTATCATGTTCACCTTTGCCATGAACTAAGCAAAAAAATCTATATAGCATTTCATTACTTGTGAGCGATTTGTGAAACAAAGTAAAATAGTCGCTTTGCCTTGAATTGGGATGCTGCTCCATCTGACCACATCCAATGATACTTTGGTACCAGCTCTTTTAACCATTTGTAATGTAGCAGTAAGCAATGTTGAACAAACAATGTATCATGACTTTTGTCATCACATATATAGAAATGAACAACCTTTTTGACCGTACCGCTTACACGAAAGTGGTTGTATGCACCAAAACTGTGATTTAAAAGGAGTGCCAATGCATGGACTGGATTTCAATTTGCTCTTAATAAGTGTAATTATGGCAAATTATATGATGGAAACAATTGTATCGGCCGAAAATTGTTGAAGAGACTCCTTAAAATTTTTTGCTTGCCACCTGCAAATGAAATCGTGTTTAATGAACTTTTGAAGGTGCGTATGAAACATATGGAGAAGCTCATTGTAGGGTAGTTTCTTTGAAATGGTGTTTAATGAACTTTTGAAGGTGTGTATGAAACATATGGAGAAGCTCATTTCAGGGTAGTTTCTTGTACAAAAGATCCTTTCTTTTCTTTTCTTTTTTTCTTTTTGATTTCTACCAGTAACGCCGTTAAAATTGACTACTATTACATCCTCAAAAACTTTAACAAAAACCTGCAAATCCTTCTTGGAAAGCTCTCCTAGACACAAGGTGATTTTTTTGGTGCCGGAATCATACAGTTTTCCATTAAACACTTGTACTTGTGAAAAGATGAATATGTGGACTTGGGGCACAAAAAAAACTCACATAAAGTTGTAGTACTCTTGTATGCATGGCTAGAAGCATTGCAAGAAGTTGTGTATAAGTCATGGGCACACATTGAGAATGTGCAATCACATGCAACTCCATGTAGGCCAAAAAACTTCTGTCGCATGTGATTTATTGCTTCCCATAAATATGTCATTTCACAGACATAGTAGAGACATGTAATTCTTACCTTGATCTTGCGCACAAAATATGACTTCAGATACTCAAAATATCGTTGTTGGATGTGAACGTCTGGATAAGCATCCTTGAACCTTTCAAATAGATCCACCTGAAAAACAACACAACGATCATAGCTAGAAACTAAATAGTCCAATCATCAATTCACAAAAAATGCTGCAAACCACAAGAAAACTTCTAGAAACCTCCCAAAAACATCTAGAAACCTCCCAAGAACTACTAGAAACCTCCCAGTCAGTATTGAAAAAAACCTCCCAATAAGAGCTAGAAACCTCTCAAGAACTGCTAGAAACTTGACAAGAAAAGCTAGAAACCTGTCAAGAATTGCTAACAACCTTCCAATTAGTGCTAGAAAACAAGTATTCACCACTAGAAACCTCCCAAGCATTATTGATAACCATTTAATTGCTACTAGAAAACACCTAATCAAAGCTAGAAACCATATGTCACATTGCTAGAAACCACCCAATCATAGAACTACCAATCATCTACTCAGTGCAACAAATCACATAGTCACAGCTAGAAACCTATCAACAAGCAGTCCAAACCTCCCAATAACTACTACAAAGCACCTACTTAGTGCTAGATACAAGAAACAAGTCAAGCACTACCAAAAATACTTGTACAAACGTGTCAATGATTACTGAAAAATACCTACTCGGTGCTAAAACCTTGATAGTCCAATCACTCAAGCACAATAGTGCTACAAAGCACTAGAGAACTGCTAGAAACCTAACTAGAAAAGAAAGAAACCTCTTGAGAACTGCTAATAGCCTTCCAAGCAGTCCTAGAAAACAAAAATCTACCACTAAAAACCTCCCAAGCACTATTGCTAACCATTTAATTGCTACTTGAAACCACCTACTTGAAGCCACCTAGTCAAAGTTAGAAACAATAGTTAGTCAAACCCGGTAGTCCAATCATCAACGCACAACAATGCTACGAAGCACTAGAGAAATGCTAGAAACCTAAAGATGAAAGCTAGAAACCTCTCGAGAACTGCTAATAACCTTCCAAGTAGTGCTGGAAAACTAGAATCTACCGCTTGAAACCTCCCAAGGACTATTGATAACAATTTAATTGTTACTTGAAACCACCTAGTCAAAGCAAGAACCCCTATTTTACATTGCTAGAAACCACCTTGTCATAGAACTACAAATCATCTACTTAGTGTAACAAACCACATAAGTGCAGCTAGAAACCTATTAACAAGCAATACAAACCTCCCAATAACTACTAGAAAGCACCTACTTAGTGCTACAAACTAGAAGCAAGTCAAGCACTACCAAAAACCACTCGTACAAACCTATTAAGGAGTACTAAGAGACACCTACTGAGTGCTAGAAATCCGGTAGTCCAATCACCAATGCACAATAGTGCTACAAATCCGTAGAAAACTACTAGAAGTCTGAGAAGAAAAGCTAGAAACCTCTTGAGAACTACTAATAACCTTGCAAGTAGTGCTCGAATACTAGAATCTACTGCTAGAAACCTCACAAGCACTATTGATAACCATTAAATTGCTATTTGAAACCACCTAGTCAAAGCGAGAAACCATATGTCACATTGCTAGAAACCACCTTGTCATAGAACTACCAATCATCTACAGAATGCAACAAACCACATAGTTGCAGTTAGAAACCTATCAACAAGCAATACAAAACTCCCAATAACTACTAGAAAGCACCTAATTAATGCTAGAAACCAAAAACAAGTCAAGCACTACCAGAAAACACTTATACAAACCTGTCAAGGATTACTAAGAAACACCTACTCAATGCTAGAAACCCGGTAGTCCAATCATCAATGCACAACAATGCTACAAAAGTACTAGAGAATTGCTAGAAACCTGACAAGAAAGCTAGAAACCTCTCAAGAATTGCTAATAACCTTTCAAGCAATGCTGGAAAACTAGAATCTACTGCTAGCACTATAATACATCGTGCAAATATTGTCACACATATCGACGCGACAATGCTTTTTTAAAAAGTAAATATGCATCATAATAAACGCCGATATTGTAGCGTCGGTATATGGACCGAAAAGTACTATCGGAACTTACGCAGGTTTTACCATCAGAATACGCACTGTTATTAGCACCTATATACACGCAATTATAAGCGTCAAAAAATTTCTCTAATACCGATGCTTGTTCTAAGCCCTATATCGGCGCATATACCAAACTTTGTTCTGGCTACAAAACATGCAAAAAAATAAATTGGGAAGAGATGGCTGGGAACTGATACTGCATGTACTGAAGCAATAGAAAACAACCCTCTCTACCCAAAGGAAGAGTGCACAAGCAACTGCACTCCACCTACAAGTTCATGCTAAAGAGTGGGTGTATAGAGATTAGCAAAACTGTAAAAAGTACAAAACCACAAAATCAAAATCTTAATCATGAAAAGTTCGCAACAGCATAACCATAATGTCGACTCCCAAACCATAGGCACAATGGCATAAAGATTTTATAGCCATAATTAAAACATGATTTGAAAATTGCAAAACCATAAATATAATCCACTTCCCATACCTTAATCATTACCATAACTGGCTTGTCATACCATAACCATTATCTAATTGACAAACCATAACCATCACATGATTGCCATACCATCACTGAAAATCATAACCATAACTTGATTGCCAAACCCTAACCATACCATGAATGCCATACCATCATTGAAAAACCATAAGCATAACTTGATTGCCAAAGCATGAACAAAACCTATGTGCCATACCATAACCATAACCTCTGTGCCATACCATAATTGTAAAACAGATCATAATCGCAAACGGAATGCAAAACCATAAACATAAGCACTACAAAACTGCACATGCAAACAATCATTGATTCCCTTCTAGCAAGATTTTCTTGTTGAGCAACCTGTGGTTACATGAACACGTCATTCCCTTGATCAAATTATTCAACTGTAACCTGCACTTGATCATGCTTAGGATACAATGTATATGGAGGTGTCACACCACCTATAGACAAACTGCAAATTAAACATTCCCAAAGCAGTATGCCAAATTGAGATTTTTGTGCCAATGTAAAGCGGAATGTGTACAAGAGTCTACATCATCTCGCCCTCTTTATCGTTGCTATCATGCCATCAATATGGACGGGATGGCCGAGGTTGGTTGACAGTATTTCCTTGAATGATGTCGTCTTCTATGTTTTCAATGATGGGATCTGTAAGGACATGGGTCCTATGGACAAGGCCACTGGCACGGCTGGACAGTGTGTACACTAGAGGGAGGCTATAAGATAGCACGGTTGGGTGGAGACTAGCACATGCATTACCACCACCCTTTCACTGGTATCCGAGCTATTTTTGGGAGGAGGCTAAAAACGGCTTGCATGTGCGTGCGACACCATGCTTCTGTCCCACGTTTTGCAGACAGCGACGTCTTCGCTGTGCAGCAAAAAGAAGAGTTTTCTGTGCGAGCAACGCGTGGACAGACAGCGACGACAGCCAACCACGATCGCCCCATCTACGCCCTCCACAACGTGCGACTAAGGCAGGCAACCAAGGCAAACTCGATCGAAAACTCGATGGCACCGAGGTTCCGAAGGCTTCCGTTGGCTGCGCACATAAGAAGGCCCGCTTAACCCTTGCATGAAGGAGGGTTGAACCCACCCCATGAAGGTAAGAGGCCAACACTTTACCATCAAGCTATTGGCCCTTCTTGTGTATAACAAGCAAAGATAGTCTACTTGTGTTGAGACGAAAACTAGAAGGAAAGGGAAAGCTTCAAACTTCAAGGAAGTAGCTTTACCCTTCCCTTTCACTTCTTGGAGGAAGGCAAGTTTTCCTCCAAAAATTCTTTTTCCCTCAAGGAGGTAGCTTCAAAGTGAAGAAAATCCTTCACAAAAACGACGAGTTTTTGTGAAGAATCATCAACTGTTTTCTTACAAGGAACGACAAGTGAAGCGCTCAACTTCCCACAAGGCGAGGTTCCCATTCAACGCAAATCATGAAGCATACAAAACACAAAGACTTCAATTTCTCAAGGTAGAAGTTGTTGTTTCTTTTTCTCTCTTTGCATTAGTGTGTGTTTGAGATGGCCAGTGAGGATATCCCACCTACACACACGTTTGATTTTGACCACGTAGATCAAAATCAGGGCACCACGGGTGCTACTGACACTAATATGCATGATGATGATGATCTAGGAGGTCATGGGCTTGTAGATATGGCTTCTTTCAAGACTTTGGAACATCGCCAAAGCGTACTTGAAAGAAACCTCTCTGCACTCAATGCAAATGTTACCAATCTTACAGAGTTACTTGTGAAATTTATAAATTCACAGACAACTCAAGGAGCCACAAGTGGCACGGGTTCAAGGAAACCAAGCTCGCACGACTCAAGGAGTCCAAGAGACAAGTGCTGAAGAAGATGCAGAAGGTAGCAATGCATTACTTAAGAATATCACCATTCCAAAGTTTCATAGGGAAGAGCGTGATCGCAACAAGGATGCAGTCAATACGTTCTTACACAAATGGAGTGATATTCATAGATTGAGACACACCCCAGATATAAAGAGGGCTGTGGAAACAAGTTTATCTCTTAAAGGCAAGACCTATAAGTGGTGGATGACATTTCCAATAGATGCTCGTCCTCCGTCTTGGGCTGCGTTTCAAGCTTCTTTCTCCAAAGAGTTTTTGGACTCCAATGAAGAAGATAAGAATTGGTTAGCATGGGATGCATGCTGCATGTCTGGCCTCTCTCTCACTGTTGGAGGCTCGCCATAGCATAGGCAATCTCCCACAAATCTATCAATCCGGAGAGAGAGAGAGCATGACCCGGCTAGGGCTTGGAGGCATCACACAAAGAATGTGCGAGAGCGTCATCGGATGCAAAGATTGAGAGGATTCAAGAGCGTGCATCCTCCAATGCAAATAGAAATCATCCCAAATCAACTAATGCTAATCGCACATCAAGCATCAATTTCAATCAATCATCTACACACATCAAGCAACGAAGTGAAACACACTAATCTTGGAATCTCTCAAGAACAACTCTAATTCATGCATTGACGATTAAGCACACAAGATCGCATTCAAGTCGGCCACCCCAACCATGCCCATCATGGTGTCCAAATCAAGTCACACATAATCAAATTAAACTCAAGGCTTCTTAAACCTACACACACACAAGCACACCATTAGAGGACAACTCTAATCCCTCAATCACGAGTACACCCACTCCGCTTAATCGAGAGAGTTAGATAAGGACTCCACTAATCGGAGTAGCTTAGCATAAGTAAGATTTAAATTAGATAAGATCAACACTTCAAAACAATGAAGGAAAGTAGATAAACATGATTGATAACATAATGAATACTAGATCAATTAAGAGAGGATTACACTAATTACATGTGATTAGCACTAGCCTTCTAAGCATGGGCATTAAGCTCAAAGGTTAGGCCATCAAGACCTCCTCTAGGCAGAGAGTTCTCAAAAGGACCACTCAAGAATGACCTCTCATTAAGCATAGGGCTCTTTTATAGTTTTGGGCCTCAAACCCTTCAACTATGGGATAAAGTGAGCTCTCTAGCCTAGAATCATACAACTTTGGAACTCCTAAATGATCCCAAGCCCTATACAATGAAAAGTAAATACTGTGCACTATGGCACATCCACAACTTGGTGCATAAATGGTGGAGCCCGTGTTAGCCGCTGCTAACATTCCCCCCTTCCTAATTTGGCGCACGTCCTTGTGTGCCGGTGAAGCAAAACACGGTGACATGGTATAAAGCAAGTCCTTGGAAGAAATGTTAAGCTGCAAAACATAAGAACAAGTAATGAGAACAAAGGCCACCAAGAATGAATAAAACATAAAGCACAAATGAACAATCATGCAAAGTGATTTTTTGCTTCTAAAAGATGGGTCAACCATAGTCAAAAACTAGACAACATAAAGCAAAAAAATACTCAAACTATTGTGAAGATTAAACCACTTGAAATTTCAGTTTTATGCATGAAACACAAGTAATCAATTATGACCCTAGGCTAATGCAAGTTCATAAACCTACGAGCCTAAAAACTATGTGAACAATCTTAATAAATCATTCAAGTCTATCATGTCTATGGGCTATTAAAAAGCTCCTAATCTATTAGTACATTGTCAAAAAAATTTGAAGCTCATGGAAGTTTTGATTTAGTATTCATTGTAAAATTAAAGCACAATCACAAGGCTACCACCCCAAGGCAAGTTTAGGTGCGACTCTCAGCTCCTTGAACCCTCAAGAAGGTGTTCCAAAAGCCTACTAGCTTACCAAGGCGACGGCTAACCCCTATCAACCCAGGGCATCGGTTTAGGGCCTTGACCAAGCAAGCCAAGGTGATTCCCCTCGCCTACCAAGTGCCAATAAGGTGCTAGGCCTCACATAGACACAACATAACATAGAATTTTTATTTTCATGTGCCTTAGTAGCATTTTTGCTACCTTTTGTTTTTGGGGGCACTTCTTTGCTTCATGGTTCATTTTTTAGCACATTTTTATTGCTTCCTTTATGAGATGTTTATGGAAATTGGACTAAAAAGATTAAAACCTAATCATAGCCCTAGGTCATGACAAAAATGAGTGGAATATTACGACTATCACTAAGAATCTAGGACTAGCAAGAAATGAACCTACATTAACCTAAGGTCAAGGCCAATTACCTATGATTAACATACATAAAACCTAATTTTTTGTGAGTTAATTTTCACAAAGTAGGGTGTTGAAACTTTACGATGCCTAGCTTTCTAACATGAAAATACCATAGCTTAAAAGAAAAATTTCACTGAAACCAAGCAATAGAATGGAGAGATGAACAAAGAGTCAAATCATGGAAGGATTACACCTATTCATGCTCTTTGAGCATCCTTGAGCAAGCATCCCCTTTGTGTAGAGAAGTCTCTTTGTGCAATCTATGAGCTAGAGATGAATGCAACTCGATGAAATGAAAATGAAAGGCTCTTACTAGCCAAATTTGTACTTTAAAAGCTCAAAAAGTTGACTAAACACTAGCTCAAATGAAAAAATTAACTTTTGTGACAAGTCTATGAGCTAGCATTACAACTTTAATCCCAACATTTGGAATGGCTCTAATTAGCCATATTTTGCAATATTTTTCAATGATGACCCCTTCTTGGATCATTTGAACACACACTTCGTCCACATTCCTTCAAAAAAGCATTAGTGCTCTTTAGCTTTTGATCATCCAATACAAGCACTAAAACTTGCACAAAGCCAAGTTCAAATTTTTACTCACACTCTCCTCCATCAAAACAAGCTCAATGTTAGTGTTATGCAAGGATTTTGCATTTGAATCAAACACTAAAAATGTACAATCAATGCCAAGCCCAAACTTTCATGCACACCTTCGATGATCACATCCAACTAGCACTCATATGGCATGCATAGCAAGGGAAAAAGAGAGCGTAAAATGAAAAGAATTGAAGCTCCCTCGAGGCATCAAAACCTTGTGTTGTATCTTTGGCCACCATCCCTTCAAAAAAGATTATTGATTAGTGCTATACATTCATATGGTCACACAATACAAGCACTAAAAGAATTTAAGAAAAAACATAAGCCCAAAATTTTATTGCCCTCTCATGGTCGCCTCCTCAACTCGATTTTAGTACTTGAAATGATTTTTGCATTCAAGTCGAGCACTAGAATGTATCAAGCAATGCCAAGCTCAAATTTTGACACATAATTTTCACCAATCATCCCTTCAATGTCTACTGTAGCTCTCTATAATATAGACATATGCATGCCCAAAAGATTTATCCATTTTGTGCAATGAAAATCGTGAAAAATTGAGCACTCAACCCTCCACAAGCCAAATAGATATGTCCAACGAAGTTTATCGATGCATGGAAATGATCACACCATCTTCGTACATACTCAATGCCCGCATTCTAGCTCTTAAACTAGCAATTTTTTTTTCATACAAATCATAAAAAGAAGAACATGTGATTGTCCAACGAAGGAGTACAAGGCGGATAGCTCAGTCTCTCACAAATGATAGCGATAAAAACTCCACAATCTGCAGACTAATGATCCCTTCAATGTAAGTTTGGGCGAACCAAAATTTTGACGTCTGGATAGGCTCGCGACCATTTATCTTGATATTTCGAACTTACCAAGGTGGGAATCACTTCTTGATGATGGTAATCCTTTTTTTATTATTATTATTATTTTAATTATTTTTATTTTTATTTTCATCTTTAGCTTGCTAGAGTCGAAAATCTACCCGAGTCCCGACTGTGGCGGACTGAGGAGCAGAGGAGGAGCTCAGTTGTGAGTATTGTGCCAATGTGTTGGTATCCATAGATGTTGAGTGCTTGTGATGACGACAGCTGGTGCATGACGGCCTGAGTCGGCTGCAGAGGCGCGCAAAAAGTGCAGCCGAGAGCAGTTCTGTCAGGCAAGCCGCACGGCAAGACAGTTCGGGCAGGTCGGGCTAAGCCGTGGACGAGAGCTGAGAGAATCTGGGATTCTTGCAAGTGGACCAGCAGGATGCAATTGCGAGCCGGTTCAACTCGTCCAAGGCGGCAGAGTTTGGCCACTACCTGCATGTGCACCATGCCAGTTTTCTTTGAACTGAAAGCAGACGAGGCTGTTGCGTGTGTGTGTGTGTGTGTGTGTGTCTTCTGAGAACCATAACTGGCCGCCGTGTGGGGTCGGCTCCGCGTTGACAGCTTGTGTGATGTGGACGGTGTGCGCCAAAGTCGACAGAGCACATGGGCACGAGCAAGTGGCGGGCTGTGGAGCCGCTGCAAGATAGAGAGATTGCCAGTGTGTGTGTGTGATGGCCTGCGCTGCTGAGGTAAGCGGTGTGTGTGCTTGTTTGGCAGTAGCGAGTCAAGGCTGCTCCACGGAATCAGTGGGGTCAGCGGCTTTGAGTGTGTGTTTGGCTGATCGTGCGCGCCAATGGGCATCATGAGGGTCGTGCGTCTTGTAGCGAGCCAATGCGGGAGAGAGAACTCGGGGCCGGGTCCTCACCTTTTGAGGATTGTGTGTGTGAGTGTGTGTGTGAGAGAGTAGCGGCCTGGCAGTTGGCGGGCTTGGGGATCCAAGTAGATAAAGCCAAAGTTGATATGCCAAAAATAAAAACATGAAGGGCATGTTCACACGGGTGAGAGAGAGAGAGAGACATTCTCCGTCTGTCACAAGATCGGCCGCTTAAGCATTGAGTACATACAATCTTTAAAAATGATCAATTATCATTTGCAATGAATATACAAGGCCATTCCAATGTGTATCGATACTTAGCATTTACGTTTATGTCAATTTTCACTCCTCCGATCACATCTCAAAATTTTCCCAAATTTAATGTGCACTCCTTGCCGCATTGTCGAGGCAAGGGACTTGCCGATACACCGTGTACAAGGCGCAGACGGCTCCAAGCACACAACTAGTTTAACTAGTAAGCTCAAAGAGGGCAATGGTGTGTCACTCACCGCCTTATGCTCCTGTCATAGAGGATTCCTTGCCGCGAAGAAGAGGGAGACGCCGCTACGCCGCGCTCAACCGCCTCGCCGCCGTCGTGCCGCCGCAACGCTCGATCGCTCACACACTCTCACTCTCTCTCTCTCTCTCTCTCTCTCTCTCTCTCTCTCTCACACGCACACACACAAGGAGATGGTGAAGGAGAAGGTGGAGATGGAGCAAGAGCAGCTTCTATTGCATAATGAGAGAATGACTCAATTTTAGGTTTAATTGGCTTTTATGTGAGCTCACCCCATTCACACTTGGGCGCCCATGCTTAGCCAACTAACCCTAGCATGTTCGTGTTAGAGTGAACCTCTCATCGGCGATCACTCTACCTTTCCCTATTGGACCGACAAGCCCGGTGCCTAACTCTACTTAAATAAATAATACGGTTACAGTGTCCGTCGTAGGCGATAGGGTGTCCGTGAGCCACAAGGGTTAACATTGTGTGCGCTCCTTGCCGCACTGTCGAGGCAAGGGACTTGCCGATACACCGTGTACGAGCCGCAGACGGCTCCAAGCACACAACTAGTTTAACTAGTAAGCTGAAAGAGGGCAATGGTGTGTCACTCACCGCCTTATGCTCCTGTCGTAGAGGATTCCTCGCCGCGAAGAAGAGGGAGACGCCGCTACGCCGCGCTCAACTGCCTCGCCGTCGTCGTGCCGCCGCAACGCTCGATCGCACACACACTCTCACTCTCTCTCTCTCTCTCTCTCTCTCTCTCTCTCTCTCTCTCTCTCTCTCTCTCTCTCTCTCTCTCTCTCTCTCTCGCTCTCTCTCTCTCTCTCTCTCTCTCACACACACACACACACACACACACACACACACGCACACACACAAGGAGATGGTGAAGGAGAAGGTGGAGATGGAGCAAGAGCAGCTTCTATTGCACAATGAGAGAATGACTCAATTTTAGGTTTAATTGGCTTTTATGTGAGCTCACCCCATTCACACTTGGGCGCCCATGCTTAGCCAACTAACCCTAGCATGTTCGTGTTAGAGTGCGCCTCTCATCGGCGATCACTCTACCTTTCCCTATTGGACCGACAAGCCCGGTGCCTGACTCTACTTAAATAAATAATACGGTTACAGTGTCCGTCGTAGGCGATAGGGTGTCCGTGAGCCACGAGGGTTAACATTGCCTCCCTTCCTGATGTAGATTCCGTCCTCGGAAGCTATTGAGTTGAAGCTTGGTAAGTCCATGTTGTAGAGCATCTAGATTTGAATCTACAAGGCAAAGTCACTGTTTTAGCAAGCGGAATTATATTGCCATAAATCATGAGGGGAATGTAAAGTACATGTGGAAATGAGTAAATGCAAGATTTATGAAATGTTAGAGTGCCATTAAGGACAGATAAATTGCACTTTGAGTAAATTAATTAATCAAGAGTTTTGAGCTTATGGGTGAGTCTATCAATTAGTTAGCTATGACTAAGGTTAAAACAACTACTCTAGTACTAGCTAAGCTAAGAAGATTATCTAAATGCAAGATTCCCTAATTATGCTTTTCAGCTTTGATTAGCCAACTCGCTCTCACAACTGCAAACAAAAGCTTGAAATGTTAACTGTAAGCTCAATGGAAGTCTTTTAATTTCTTTTTTTTTTTTTTTAATACTTTTTTACTTTGGGTCACAATCATGTGACGTGTGTGCTTATTTTGTATGTCCGGGGTTTTTTGCTTCTCAAGGAAAAGCGCCCACACTGGGAACCTCTAGGGCTCTAGTACCATAGACAATACATGTGAGTGAAGTACCAATTCAAGCCAGGATTTCTCTTCCAGTGTAAGATTTTTCATTTGTGGCACTTATGTTTTTTTTTTTTTTGCTTCCATTTCCTTGGTATTCGCACTAGTGTTTTTTGTTGTTTGAGTGAGCAAGCCTTTCTCTGCCTAAAACATTCCTAAGGTCTCAAATACTCGGATAATTTTATTAGCTAGGCCTAGTGGTCAAGTAAATGAGTTAACCTAAAGTCACGGTCTCCTAATCTCCAAGCTCATCCATAACATTAAACTGGAGTTCAATCAACTTAAGCAAAGACAAATTTATACATCTATAATGGCAGATAACAATCATAACTATTGCACTCAAACAAAGAATGAAAAATCATTATTAGCAATTACACATATCCACCAACATGAATCATGGAAAGTAGTACACGTGGAGGTATGGAGTGGCTCATTTCGTTGAAGCAGATGTCCTCAGCCATGTGGATGGAGATCCATATAAGTCCTACCTAACACATCCAAAAACAGGCACTATACCTCTAGGAGGCATGTCAGTGTGAAAAATTAAAACTCCTAAAAAACAAACTCAAAACACAATCTAGACCCCTAACCTACCTATCTGTCACCCCTTTTAGAATCAAGGAAAGAGGATATTATATAAACCGGGTGGCCACCCTAAGGCTAGGCCTCTATCCTCATCATCTAGATAAATAAAATCGTTGTCCGTGAGGCCATAGTCTTCCTCGGTCTCTATTAGTTCCTCTTCATCATCCTCTTGTGCAAGCATGCTAATCAAGAACCTCGCGATGCGTGGATACTCATCTTGTGCAAAAGAATAAGCATGTGCCATTGGAGACACATTCGCTACTGGGTATGGATCACTAGTTAGCCATAGATGTATCTGCCATTCTAACTCCTCAAAATTTCTCTCACATGCAAGGATCTCTATCAAATCCCATTCGCAAGAAAGTATAGGGTAGCATACGTAGAACACTTGAGGAAAAGACAAAGGGTACCTTTCATCAAAAATAGAAGTGCATGCCTCTGGTGAAGTAGCCATTTCTGACAAGACAGATAGATTTGGTTAGGCCTTTAAAACATAATAGCTGTTTTTGTGTGTTGCTTGAATTGACACGGTGAATTTGGACTTATATGTAAGATCTGATAGGGTGCTCTCTCGTTGCTAGTCGCTCTTGCTCTTTACTATTTTTGTTTTTTGTGAGTATAAGGCTATATATATACATTCCCTGAGATTGGAATTGAGAGGCCAGGGAGGAAGGTTGAGAGGGGAGCGAGTGAATGATTGATGTTAGCAAACACTCCCCCCTTCCTTGGGTAGATCATACCTTTTGGAATGAGGTCGTCACCTTTTGAAACCAATTGTTCCAAGTTGTTATGGGTGAAGGTTTTAACCAATAGTTTTCGACCGCCCTATGCGTTTCATCTAGTTGCAAGGGTGGTAAGGTACTCTCCCATGATTTTATTTGCAACGTTGTTGTAGGTGGTGAACTTACCCCGGGAGGTGCAAACTCTTTCGTGCTTGTATGGATATGTACAGTGGTAGGTGGAGGTTGTGTTGATGCTTCTATTTGCGTATAGGAACTACATGAATAGCAAGAAGCTTCATTTGATTTCCCTGTTCCTGAGCTAGGTGGAACAAATCGTTCTTTCTTTGGTACCCAAACTAGCTCTAGATCGGGTGTGTAACATTCCATGATTTTTTCCTTTCCGCGATTTTCAATTTGTTTGGGAGCCACAGGATTGGGTTTACATGGGCCAGGTGACAGGTAAGAGTACACTTTACGTTTGGGCACCCAGATTTGATCATTTCCTTCATAGTATCCTTGGGCTTCCAATAGTCGTTTAGGAATCCAACGCAACGTTTCTTTACATTTCTTGGAGTGAGTGGGACGGTTCTTACTAGTTTTCCGTTTTTTTGCATCAACCATGCTCACTACAGAGGCTTTAGGGACCCACTTGTATGTTTTCTGTGTTATATTAGGATGGTTCTTGTGTGTCTCAAGCTTTCTTTCAACTACATCAGTTGAAGCTCTAGAGAGTTGGGCTATGGGGACGTATGGTTCAACCTCCTGGACATGCAATGTCTTGGGTTTTATTTCCTTAGGCAATATCTCAGGGACTATGGCTTGAGTGGTAGGGCTAAGAGTTGGTTTTTGCGTTGTAACACCCCCAGTCCCCCAATCAATAGTGCATTTGGTGGCTATCATCCACGTGCAGCCTAGGTTTATATTACCCTCCATAGTTCCAGTAGGCATGACCAAAAAGTCTTGAGCTACAATTCCATTGTCATAACTGACAGAAGTGTGCCAGATTCCAAAAACTGTAGTTTTTTTCTTGTTGACACCCTTGACTTGGATAATACTCTCAGACAGAGGTGGCTTCCCTAACTGACACCACACCCCATAGGATAGCAGATTATATTTAGCACCCGTGTCCAATAAGGCGTTATATAGCACTTTTCCATAGGCACTATTTAACTCAATAGGGTATCGTAGAGGTGTGTCAGAGTCCAACCCATCCTCTTTGATTTCCACGTGGAATGCATTTGTGACTCCAAGGTTAGCCTCTCGTTTTTGTCTTATACGTTGTTGTCGCTCCTTAGCCTCAGCTTGAGCTTGTATCTTGTTTAACTCGGTTTGTGCTTTGGCGGCCTTCTTTTGATGAATGGCCCGTAGTTCTTCTTGGCTTAAAGGATCGTAATATCTTTTGAATTTACTCCCATTGAGGAATCCGATGGTTTCAACTCCATCAAGAGTTTCCACACGAAGGGTACCTTGTGGGGTAATTTCACATACTCTATATGGTCCTTTACCAACATATTTCAACTTTTTCTTCTCTTTACGTACTCCATACATAAGGACTTTATCATCAACTTTGATGTCCTTGTCCTTCACATGGCGATCAAACCACTTCTTTCTCCTATCCTTTTCCACAAGAGCATTTTGCACAGCCAACTATCTCTCTTCGTCTAGTTTTTCTAAGATATACAAACGCTCGGTTAAGGGGTTACCATTCCATCCTTCTTGCGAAGCTACCCTAAGACTAGGAATGACAAACTCCCAAGCATAACCGCTTCTTGGCCGTATACCATTTTGAATGGCGTACAATTAATAGCCACTTTATAAGCAGTACGATAAGCCCATAGAGCAGATGTCAACTTCAAATCCCAATCAGTGCGATGAGCTTCTACCGTCTTGGTTAAAATAGAGATTAGAGTCTTGTTGGTGCTCTCGGCTTGTCCATTAGCTTGCGGGTAATAAGGTGTAGACTTATGGTGGGATATCATAAAGGTCGTGGTAAGCTCTCTTATTACCTCATTTATAAAATGGGTACCATTATCACTAACAATTTCAAAAGGGCAACCAAATCTTGTGATAATGTTCTCAAAAAGAAACTTAGCTGTTGTCCTCGCGTCAGCTTTTTGTGAAGCTTTAGCTTCAGCCCACTTTGTTACATAGTCCGTAGCAACTAGAATATATCGAGATTGAGTGTTGCGAGCTGCGGGACTAATTGGACCTACAAAGTCTAAGCCCCATTTTTCAAATGGTTGGGTTACTTTAATAGGATGTAAGGGCATTCTGTCTTTGCGCTGTGTGGTCTTGTAACGTTGGCACTCATCACACCCTTTTGTAAAAAGTGATGCATCCTTAAATAAAGTTGGCCACCAATAGCCTGATTGCAGCACCTTTCTAGCAGTCAGGTCTCCTGAAAAATGTCCTCTTGCTATGCCCATTTGTGCTTCTTGCAAGATATACAAATATTCATCCTCGCGGGCACTACGCCTAAGAATATCGTCCTTGTCTAGTCTATACAGAGTTCCGGCAATCAAACAATAGGGTTCACATTCTTTTACTAGCCTTCGAGCGATATCCTTACGAAGTTCCTTGGGTGGAAAACCATTAACTAAAAAGTTAACAATGTTCTCACTCCATTCAGGCATAGTCTCAACTATGAATAGGGAAGTATCGGGTAATTCATCATCAACTCCTGTAGGGGATTCACCATTGGGTATGCGAGACAAATGATCAGCCATGACGTGCCTTTTACCGGGTCTCACTACAATCATGAAATCAAACTCCAGAAGAATTAACAACCATCGTGTGATTCTTCCTGTGGAGCATGGCTTGTTTACCAGATACAGCAACGCTTGATGATCCACATAAAATACAAACTTGTTTGCCAGAAGGTAGTAGCGAAATTTCTTTACTGCATAAACCATTGCCAAACCTTCTCGCTCTGTAGTGGTGTAGTTCCTTTCAGCATCGTTCAATTGACGGCTTGCAAAGCTAATGGGATAGTCCAATTTATGTTCTCCTAGTTGAGTGAGAACACACCCAATAGCAAAGTTTGATGCATCAATATGCACATGGAAAATGACATCCCAGTTAGGTGTCCTTAAAATCGGAGCACTTGCTAGTGTTTTCTTCAATTGTTCATAGGCCTGGTCACACTCTTGAGTCCATTTAAATTCAATGAGAAGCTTGTACAAAGGACGTGCTATCTCAGCGAAAAATAAAATAAACCGTCGATAATAACCCACGTGTCCCATGAACCTTTGAACTCCCTTGTAATTGGTTGGTGGTGGTAACTCTAGAATCACTTTAATTTTGCTCTCATCGGTTGAGATACCATTCTTGGATACTATATGCCCTAAAATAACTCCATGCTTAACCCAAAATTGGCATTTGAACGGGTTCAATGAGATACGATATAACCTACACTTTTCAAACACCTTCTGCAAACATGATAGATGTTCTTTCCAAGAAGAGTAAACACAAAGGTCGTCTAAGAAAGCTTCACAAAACTCTCTCAAATATTCTTTAAAAGCAGTGTTTATTAATCGTTGGAATGTAGCAGGGGCATTTGTTAAGCCAAAAGCCATCACACGAAATGCAAACACGCCAAATTCTATGATGAAGGCAGTTTTAGCTTGGTCCTCTAGCGCTATCGTGATTTGGTTGTAGCCTGAGTACCCATCTAGAAAGCTATAAGCTTCCTTGCCTGCAACTCTTTTGAGTACATGTTCGGAATATGGTAGGGGGTAATGGTCTCTTCTAGTAGCTGCATTAACTTTTTTGAGGTCCACGCACACCCTAAGTTTCCCATTCTTTTTTGGCACGATAACTATCGGAGACACACATTCAGAGTGTTCAATAGGATATATGAACCCAAATTTGATAAGCTTTTCTAGTTCTTCTTGAATGATCTTTGCGTACTTAGGATTCATCGGGTAGGGTCTTTGTTGTACGGGCTTCGCAGTGCTAATCATAGGGATTGTATGTTGGACCACAGAAGGTGGAACACCTTTCATATCATGGTATGTCCAAGCGAATACGTCCTTGAATTCCTTGAGAAGATCTTTGAGGACCGCCTCTTCAACTTCTGTGAGGTCTTGGGCAATAAAAACAGGTTTTGATTCTTCACCGGGGTCAGCTAATTCTATTTCTTTAACTATTGCCGGACCATCATAGATTCCATTATTCCCATCGATAGGTATTCTTTGGGCTTTTGTGTACACAACCTTTGCTTCCCCTGTGGTGTAAGATTTGAAATGTTCTGGTGCAGGATGCAAGTCTGTGGATTGTGGTTGTGCTTTGGTTTGTGCTTCCATTTTTGCTTTCTTGTGTTGTCGAGCTAACTCTTGGTTTTGACGCCTCCTTGCAGTGCGGCTCAACTTTGGCTTGTCTATGATCTCTAATTGGGCTATTTCATGGGGTCGTGGTCTACACCACATAACATTTTGGAGATATTCACCCCAATTGTCTACCAATTTTCAATGAGCATCACATGCTCCTATATAACTAAGCCATTCTGCTGAGGATCTCTTCTTTTTTATCCTAGCACGTACATTGGCTCGATATCGACGCCTCTTAAGGTTTTTCTTTTTCTTATTTGAGACCTACTTTTGATTTGCATTTAGATCTGGCTCACTAAAGGAGTCCTCGTTGGTGTCCTCTTCACTCTCAGGGGAGCTATCATCGGTTGATGTGCTCGGTCCTTCCGAATGTTTTGACTCTGACCTTGCTCCACTCTCTAATTCATGAGATTCAGAATCCGTTTCACTCTGGGAGTCAGTGTCCAAGTCGTGTTGGTCAAAGTCTTCTATTGAGCTATCGGTGTCACTGTCAGATTGGTCCACAATTGCCTTGCCCTTAGAAGATGCATGTATGGCACTTATCATGTTCAGAGGTGCAATTTGTGGTACCTCTTCCCCCTCTGGTGTGACCCAAGTGGTTCCTCTATTTCCCCAGGTATCTATGGTTGCAGCTAGGTGTACCCAGTCTACGTTGTCTGATTCCGTCATACCCGGTAACACATCCATGTAAGGGGAATCTTGGCCAATGTCTGTATCCTTCTTACAAGTGTAACAATATTGTAGTGGGGCCGAGTGAACGGTGGTGTCAGAGTGATGATCAATAATGGTTTTACTCCCTAAGGGGTGTACCTTACCAGTCACCAAATCCACTCTAAGGACAGAGTCTTGGAATTGCAAATAGACATGATTTTTAGACCAATCGTGAACCATTTGTGCTTCCCTCATGAATGGTCGTCCTAAAATCATTTCATATGACATAAGGTGTTTAGAGAAATCCATTACAATGAACGTATGTCGTACCTTGTGTCCTAGAACTTTGATCTTAAGATCCTTGAGCATCCCCATAGGTTTGGCTATGGTACCATTTGCCATCTTTACCACAATGTTAGTAACACTGAGGCGGGGTTTTCCCATGGATTCCCAACAATATTTTGTAACGATGCTAACTCCCGCACCACCATCAAGAATTCCCTTTATAGTTAATCCCTTGGTAGTGATGCGTAGGGTCGCATTAGACTCGTCGCCTTCAAAATACTGCCCTAATTCGTTAATGGGTACCTCGATCATAGACTCGTGTCCATCTAAGTCAAGTGATTGCACATGATTTTCCTCATCAATCATAATCGAGTCAGGCCTATTTGGTTGCGCAAACTGCGGTAATCCCGTTTGTAGCTCTCCGTTAAGGAATGCTCGAAGCGCAAGGAATAACTCAGGATCTCCATACAGCTTTGCTATGATCGTGGTTCGGACCTCAGAAGACATGAATTCAGCTTTGCTATGATCGTGGTTCGGACCTCAGAAGACATGAATGTCTAGTCTCCATTGTCTCGATTGAATCTGAATCATCCTCGAGGTCATTCATATACACGGGGTCATCTCCTGTTCGTATGTTTGTTTTGGAACTTGGATTTGAATTTCCCATATTCTACGACCTCTTCCTTCGTGTCTTCTTTTTCTCTGCTTGGATAACTGACGCGGTATTTCTCTCTTCGAGGATATGGCCTGGCCCTTGAAGCATGGACCGTGTCATCGCATAAGCGGGTACGACGGGTGGTATTGGCGATGTCACACTAGCAATTTCGACCAAATTTAGGGGTGTGATTTTAGGCGCATTTGGGTTATAGGGGCATTGGGCAATCAAGTGATCTATGCCACAACGATTACATGTGAGTATTGGCATTGCAGACGTGCTCCCTTGATTCATTTGCATCTGTGCAGCATTCTTTTGCAGCCTAATAGGGCACTCCGCTGCCCGATGTGGTCCACCACACTCGTAGCATTGAAGAGGTGGCCTCCTAGCCTGGGTGTTGATATTTTGACCTCTGGATGTGAGAGCAGTAGCTTGATAAACCAGCTTGACTTGCCCCCAACAATCTTCCATGTAGTATATAGGACACTCTTCCAATGTATCAAGTCCGTAGGCAATACTAGTGTCTATTTCCTCCTCACAGCCATCTGCATAAGCATTAGATGGCTCGTAACCCACTTGGTTCATGGGGGCGACCCTTGGATGCGGGGGCTGCGGTCCTAGCACAGGAGGTGGTAACGGTGTAGCTTGTACAACATTTTGAGATCTAGGGACCATGTGTTGCGGTAGTTGCTCAACAGGTGGAACAGGCATCAATACAGGAGCTCGAGGTGCATCCGTCCAGGCTACAGGTGGTCTATTTGCCATCATACGTTTGATCATTAAACAATCCTTAGCTTGGTGACCATACCTACCACATGCGTTGCAAGTTCCATTAAATTTTACTCTAAACGTAGGGCACTCACTAGTGCTATGTGGACCTAAGCAAATGGAACACCATTGTTGCTCCCTTCTTGATACATGTGACTATTTTGAGGGGGTCGATTATCCTTAAGAGACTCTTGGATTGCCTTGGTGAGGTCTGTCAAGAATGTCTCAAATACCTTTGGCTCATTGGCAATGGGCTTTGCAGTCATGAGTTCATACTCAATGGCTTGTGAGCTAGTGGATCTCGTGTCAGTAGACACCCTCATGCCTGCTATCATCAAGTTGTCCTCCAATTGGATTGCATTGGCAGTGACATCTTCCCAGGTTGTGATACCTCTAATCACTAGTCCATTATAGATTCCTTCATTCCTCAACCCTCGAATGAATCAATCAAGCAGTTGGTTATTGTTGAAGCGCTCATTTACAGGGCAACGAGAGTTTAAGTGCTTTAGACGACTAATGAAGTCCCTTACTGACTCTCCTTCCTTACGTTCGGCCTTCTGTAGCTGAGATGCTACACCCCAAAGCACACCTTCTCATATGTACTCCTTTAGAAACAACCTTCGAAGGGTAGGGTAGATTGTTTTCTCGTCCACCCTTAGGGTCCTATACCAATCTCCAGCCTTCCCACTTAATGTCAAGCTTAAGGCATTGCACTTATGTAGTTCGTTGCGTTCCCCTAAGGAATCACATACTTGTTCAAACACTTCAATGTGTTTCCTAGCATCTTCGTCCCCATTGAATTTTTGCGTGAGTTTGGCAATTTGTACTACCTTACTTCTAGGCTCTCTATCAGATGCATGACGCATATTTTCTGCGATAGATCGACCTATGGTTTGAGCAAACGCTGCCAAGTCACCTATGTGAGGAGGCAGGGCCGGTGGAGGTACTCTTGGAATCATATGTGGGAGAGGGACGGGTACCGGTCTTGGCATATGTGTGGATGATGCAGGATATGGAACATAACCGGGCATAGGTCCACTCGGATAAGGGCTAGGGAGCGGCACTCGAGGAGCATAAACAAGTGGTACAATTGGAGGTGTGGGGGCCATGTGTGCATAAGGGGCTAGAGGCACATACGGTCGAGTCCCCATATTAGGTACTACGACACTAGGTAGTGGCACTGCGCTAACCGTAGATGTCATCGGTACATTCTCTGTCAGGCTTATCCCTGGAGTGAGCACTGTGTTTTCCTTAATAGAGGGTTGAGCCAAGTTAGGGAAGCTAAAGTTGTCGCTCGGAGGCTCAGATTGCATAGAGACCCCAGGTGAAATGACGTAAGATGGTTCCATGGGGCTCATTAGAGGAGTCTCCATTTGTGATAGAGTAGGCTGTTGAGCCTTGCTCGTATCCAGAAATCTCATGGGGCCAGTTGAGAGTATATTTACCCCTCGGTTTTGCCTTTCTGATTGAATAATGCCATGGATAACATTACAGATCATTTTTTGTTGATCTTTGATGCTCGTGGCACTAGAAGTGGATTTTACAATCTCTATCCATCCTACATGGTAGGCGTAGCCAGAGTCTAGATCCGTCAACACCTCAGTGTGGAGGTCGTATGTCCAATGATCATTAATGAACAATCCTTCTAGAGTCGATGTGTTAACGGTTTCTTGTGAGGTAGAAGCAATGTTGCTCCCCGTGGTTTTACTTGTCACCAACGGTACTCTAGAGGGAACTTCTGAAGGAGGCAGCTCAACAGGGCCTTCTTGGTAAGAAGTTGGCAGGATATCCACATGGACACTCTTTGGGGGTGTGGGGTCCAGGTGCGATGTGAAAGAAGAGTCCACTTCCCCACCCCCTTCGTGTGCTTCATTTGCATCAGGTTCCGAGCGAGTAGCTCTACCTAATGTTTCCATGAAATGGCTAAATATACTAGTACTAGGCTGTGGAGCTTCGGGAGGTGCATGGCCTTCTCTCTCAGTGTTTTGGGTAGGGTATGCTTCCATGATTTCTGAGTCGGAGGAGGAATCACTAGCGGCTATTTTAGGGTCTTGGGTGGTGCTACCTTGTGTCCCCGCTGAGGGTCTAGATCCTATCGTGGATGGGTAATGGGTGTCCGTATGAACAGAGGCACCCTCAATATGCTCGTGTTCTAGCACCCACCCACAGCGTAAGTGCATGTGCTTTTGATACCCTAAGGTGTCAAAAAGCTGCTCTAGGAGGCCTTGTGACTAGTTTTTAGCGTGTTTTTTGTTTGTTTTTTTGCTAGATTTTTTAGAGCGTGTCGTGAAATGGGCCGTGTGATAGCTCGAAACGAGCGTATCGGTCAGAGGGTCGTGCCGTGCTTTACAGCCCTCCGTTTGGTCACTCTATGCCCTTGGAATCCCTAAAACTGTCAATTTTCAGTAGGGAACTAGGCCCAAACTAGAAAGTCTAAGGGTGCAAGTGGGAAGAGAAGGGAGGAGAGTGGAGGACTTGTCCCACATGCTCCCATTCCCTCTTGAGGAGGTAGGGTATATATATAAGAGTGAGTTTAGTATATATCATAAGACTGAGGACTGGGGCCTGGGCCTGGGCCTGGGCCTGGGCCTGGGCTTCTAACTTTTATACAAACCAACCCGTCCGTTTTTATAACTCACGTTTTTATTTTCGAAAATCTAACCTCCCCCTCGCTCACGTTTTTATTTTTCGAAAAAAAAAATTATTTTTTTTTTCAGAATTTTTTTTTTCAAATTTTTTAAAAAAAAAAAAAAATATATATATATATATATATATATATATATATATTGAGATATTATTTGGTACGCTTTTTGGTGCGCGTTGACCTCACCTAACTATTTACTGTCCCACCTACCTACTGACCTGCTAATCAGTGGTTCACCTAATTACTAACCTACTTAATTAACTAACTGTGCGCCTAACTGTGCACAAACCAGAAAACACAGAAAACACAGAAAATGCAAAAAAACGCAAGAAATGCTAACTGTGTGTAAACAGAAAAACAGAATTTTGCTAACTGTCTAACTAATTAATGAATGTACGCAGCAGAAAAACAGAAAATGCAAACTGCGCGCATTGAAAAAACAGAATTAACAACTTGCATAAAAAATACGCCTTCCTCTCCCTCTTCTTTCCTACTGCAAACCACTCATACAAGAAGCACAAAGTGCCTCTTGGGCTTAGTGCATGGCTATTCCCGGGCAGCGGCGCCAAAAATGTGCGCTCCTTGCTGCACTGTCGTGGCAAGGGACTTGCCGATACACCGTGTACGAGCCGCAGACGGCTCCAAGCACACAACTAGTTAAACTAGTAAGCTCAAAGAGGGCAATGGTGTGTCACTCACCGCCTTATGCTCCTGTCGTAGGGGATTCCTCGCCGCGAAGAAGAAGGAGACGCTGTTACGCCGCGCTCAACCGCCTCGCCGCCATCGTGCCGCCGCAACGCTCGATCGCACACACACTCTCTCTCTCTCTCTCTCTCTCTCTCTCTCTCTCTCTCTCACACACACACACACACACACACACACACACACACACACACGCACACACACAAGGAGATGGTGAAGGAGAAGGTGGAGATGGAGCAAGAGCAGCTTCTATTGCACAATGAGAGAATGACTCAATTTTAGGTTTAATTGGCTTTTATGTGAGCTCACCCCATTCACACTTGGGCGCCCATGCTTAGCCAACTAACCCTAGCATGTTCGTGTTAGAGTGCGCCTCTCATCGGCGATCACTCTACCTTTCCCTATTGGACCGACAAGCCTGGTGCCTGACTCTACTTAAATAAATAATACGGTTACAGTGTCCGTCGTAGGCGATAGGGTGTCCGTGAGCCATGAGGGTTAACATTTAACAACATGCACATGATACCCAATCTCTCATTTGGTTTGCTTCACTCACTTGCTTGCTTGGACACATGATTCTAATTCGGATTTATGTCCACACAAATAATCAAGTTTCAAGTTCAAATCAATGCAAAATGCTAGTCATTTGAGCACACACTTAAGCAATACCATCACATTTGTTCTCTCATTGACCATTTTAAAACTGACCGTAATCACTGCAATATGAATTGCTCATTTCCACTATCCTCGGTCACTTTAATCCAATTGGCACAAAACATTGGTCAATTTGAGCCGGTTTTTAATC
Source organism: Adiantum capillus-veneris (assembly GCF_014529385.1). Taxonomy (NCBI): domain Eukaryota; kingdom Viridiplantae; phylum Streptophyta; class Polypodiopsida; order Polypodiales; family Pteridaceae; genus Adiantum; species Adiantum capillus-veneris. The sequence goes on along the minus strand of NC_140934.1, from coordinate 77,070,972 downwards.
ATTGCAATTTTAATTGCTCATATCCAATAGCCTTAATCGCTCAACCCGATTTATCTTCGTCATTCATACGTGATTGTGGAAAACTACAAGTACACCATATCTAATCAATTTAGCATATGTGGTAATGGCATTGTACCTCAATCATCCCCATTTATGCACAAATTGAGTCATTCATATCAAAATCCCAAATTGACCAATTATGTACACACCAATCTTTAGGTCTAAGAATCATCATAATTGGTACTTGCTACCAATTATTCATCCCCATTTTAAGAATAATTGGCCATTAATTAGGCACACACACCTAAATTTAGGCCATCGATTTGTGCAAAAATTTCATTGAACACTCATTGCATTTCATCAATTGCACACTTGATCACACATACATGAGTATATACATGCTAAATTAACTCAATTTTAATCAAAAATTGATCCAATTTCAACTCAATTTAGCATTGCACACACACAAAAATTAGGTGCACAAATCCAATTTTTTCTCAATTAGCAACGAAATTAGGCCAATTCCTAATGCTTGCACACACATTTCTTGCAAAATCATCAATCTACAAGCATTTAGGTGTTCAATTTGACTATAAATCTTCTCATCAAAGTTATTTTAAATGGGCACACACATTGAAATCTTGCCCAAATTTTGGCTATTAGGCCTACTCCATGACCGGAATAGCCTCACATACGCATCAATTTAGTGATTTGCAAACACAATTTATGCAAAACTACCATTCCTCAAGCATCTAGGCATCCAATTTCATCAAATTAGGCATAAATTCCATCAATTAGGCACACACACCTAATTTTAACAATGATTTAGCAACTCAATGGGATCAACTTAATCAATCAAAAATTAAACAGAGTAGGTCAATCCACTTACAATTGATTGTATCCAAGCTAATCCTTGCTCCACACAACGATTCCATCATGCACACACATGTGTGCAACTCCGATTCGGTCCAAAATTGATCAAAAAATTGACCAAAATCAACACTCAATCACATGATTAGGCATAGATTAGAGCAATTAAGAGTGATGATCTTCTTCGATTAAGGGGATTTAGCATACATTCCAAATCAAAATTAGTGGTTAGGTTAGCACAATTAGCATAAAATTAGCATGGAATTAGTACAATTAGCACTAAATTAGCATGAATGGGATGCAAAATTAGTGAAGGTTAGTGAAAATTTAGCAAATTCAAAAGAGAACTTAGGGGTTTTTGGGGTGAAATGACTCTATACACATCCAATTAAACCTAATTACACTACACACAAATCAAATCCTACTTAATTACAAGAAATTGGTAATCAAATTACTCTTATCTTTTGCAACCTCAACTCCACTAGCGTAGGCAACCCGTCCCCGTCAGTGGCGCCAATGTTGGAGGCTCGCCATAGCATAGGCAATCTCCCACAAATCTATCAATCCGGAGAGAGAGAGAGAGCATGACCCGGCTAGGGCTTGGAGGCATCACACAAAGAATGTGAGAGAGCGTCATCGGATGCAAAGATTGAGAGGATTCAAGAGCGTGCATCCTCCAATGCAAATAGAAATCATCCCAAATCAACTAATGCTAATCGCACATCAAGCATCAATTTCAATCAATCATCTACACACATCAAGCAACGAAGTGAAACACACTAATCTTGGAATCTCTCAAGCACAACTCTAATCCATCCATTGATGATTAAGTCAGCCACCCCAACCATGCCCATCATGGTGTCCAAATCAAGTCACACATAATCAAATTAAGCTCAAGGCTTCTTAAACCTACACACACACAAGCACACCATTAGAGGACAACTCTAATCCCTCAATCACGAGTACACCCACTCCGCTTAATCGAGAGAGTTAGATAAGGACTCCACTAATTGGAGTAGCTTAGCATAAGTAAGAGTTAGATTAGAGAAGATCAACACTTCAAAACAATGAAGGAAAGTAGATAAACATGATTGATAACATAATGAATACTAGATTAATTAAGAGAGGATTACACTAATTACATGTGATTAGCACTAGCCTTCTAAGCATGGGCATTAAGCTCAAAGGCTAGGCCATCAAGACCTCCTCTAGGCAGAGAGTTCTCAAAAGGACCACTCAAGAATGACCTCTCATTAAGCATAGGGCTCTTTTATAGTTTTGGGCCTCAAACCCTTCAACTATGGGATAAAGTGAGCTCTCTAGCCTAGACTCATACAACTTTGGAACTCCTAAATGAGCCCAATCCCTATACAATGAAAAGTAAATACTGTGCACTATGGCACATCCACAACTTGGTGCATAAATGGTGTAGCCTATGTTAGCCGCTCCTAACACTCACACAGTACCTTTCAAAGTATCGAAAAATCATATTAAAACTAGAAGATCTAGATGAATTCCAAAAGATATGGGGTTTTAATAGGGGTCTTGACAAAGACTATCGTCTTCATGTCAATACCCAACATCCAAAAACTTTGGAGGAAGCCATTAGTCATGCACAAAGATATGATGATGAACAAGAGAGGAAAGGAAATGTTCCCCACTCTAAGAATACTTTTGCTAAGAGCAATGTGGCTAAGAGCCAATGGCGAGGTAGATCTCCCACACGTTCCAAGTGGAACAAGAGACAATCTACCTCTCCACGCCCACGACAGGCTAATAAGCCTAAGCAATCACAAGATACTCCACGTTGGTCTCTCAGCACTACTGATTTTGAGCGTGCAAAGAAACACAATTTTTGTTTTAGATGTCTTTTGGACCAACATAACAAGAAAGAGTGGCCTCTTTTGCAAGACAAAGAAAAGGCCATGCACACAGTGCAACGCCTCACATTAGATTCATCTCCTTAATATTGTGATGTAGAGTTTCTTCATATGGAAGAAAAGTACAAGTGTTGTGTGCCTGCTTCAATGTGGCAGCCCAGCTTTGGCCCCCATGATTTGATTCGCATGCATGGCACTATTAATGGACAACGTGTTCCTATTTTTGTGGATGATGGTGCAACTCATAACTTCTTGAACTATAAGCTAGTCAAGAAATTGAAGCTTACACAGACTCTCTGCTCTCACGAGTATGTGGTGGAGCAGATGTCTGGGAATGATAAAGAAGTATGGGACACGGTAGTCCAAGGGGTTGAGCTTATTGTTCAAGATCATACGATGACCCTTCACTTCCAAGTTATGAACATGGACCGTGCTGATGTAGTTTTAGGACAGGAGTGGCTGCATGGTTTAGGAAACACATTGCACACTAGTTATGAACACAACTCCTTATCCTTTATGGCCAATGGTAAACATGTGCTTTTGCTTGGTGAGAAAAATATACCACTTGCGCCTCTTATATGTACAGTCGAGCTTTCTATTTTGCAGAAAGAAAATTTAATAGATGAAGTCTTTTTGTGTTACTGCTTGTCTCTAAATCTTGTGAATTCTCAAGAGCAAAGTGCGGTGAATTCTTGCAATGGTATGCAAAGTGCAATGAATTCTAGTAATGGTATGCAAAGTGCAATGAATTCTACTGATAAACAACGTGTTAACAAATCTAACAAGCAAAGTGCTCTCAATTTTAATTCTATAGAGCAACGTGCAATTGTTGTAAAACAAACATTATAGGAATTACAAGATTCTCCATCCCAGCATAACTCTAGTTTACTTTCTCCTTGTGCACTGCAAAAGCTGACTCGCTTACTCACGGAGTATAGTGATGTGTTCTCAAGTTATTTACCATCGGGTTTACCCCCTACATGTGATGTGCAACATGGCATAGATGTCTTGCCAGGAACTAAACCAGTGAGTAAACCACCTTATCGTATGAGTGCTAAAGAAGCAAAGGAGGTTGAGAGTCAGTTGGTTGACTACCTTGCTCATGGTTTCATTAGACCTAGCACTTTGCCTTGGGCATCACCAATTCTTTTGGTAAAAAAGAATGATGGTACTATGTGCATGTGCGTAGATTATCGCGGATTAAATGCGATAACCATCACAAACAAGTATCCTCTACCTCGAGTGGATGAGTTATTTGATCAACTCCACGGGGAAAGATACTATACAAAGATAGATCTTCGTTCAGGATACCACCAGGTACGTATCCTACTGCAAGATATCTCCAAAACTGCCTTTAGAACACGGTTTGGGCATTTTGAATTTTTGGTTATGCCTTTTGGTCTAACCAATGCTCCAGCTATATTTATGACACTCATGGATAGTGTCTTACGTCCCTATCTTGGAAAATTTGTTGTGGTTTTCCTTGATGATATTCTCATTTACAGTAAACTGAAGATGAACACATAGAACACTTACGATTATTGTTTGAAGAGCTACGAGCTCACGCACTGTATGCTAAGAAAAGCAAGTGAGATTTCTTTAAAATAGAGATACATTACCTCGATCATGTGAGAGTTTACAAGCTGATAGCATTTGGAAGTAGTAGGTTCATACTTGGGATATTTATGAAGCCAAATGTCCCATCTTCTATTTGCCACTGTTTCAACAAGGGCTGCTTTTACCTGCTGCAGTGTGGAGAGAACGTAATATGCTGTCACAAAGCGGGTCACAAAAAAAATCTGTAAAGGTTTTTGTTGGCGACTTTGTTCTAAACAAAGCATAAGAAAATGAATGCTCTCTTATAAACTTCACCAAGTGGTTTGCATCTAGAAGAGTTTTTTTAATAGAAGGAACTTTTCCAAAGTCCTTTAAGAGAAAATTCAAAGTGTGAGCAGCACATGGAACCCATGTAATCTCTGGATACTTTGCTTCAATTGCTTTGTAGTTAGATGCATTATCTGTGACAATGGCTGTCACATATTTAGGTCCCCCTGCTCTTCTAATCAAACGCTCATAAACACCAGCAAGATATCCACTAGTTTTTTCTTTCAGGGATGTATCGATCGCTTCAAGAAAGATGGCACCTCTTGGACAAATCAACATCACATTAATCAATGGTTTCTCCTGGCAATTTGTCCAACCATCTAGAGAAATTGTGCATCCATACGCCATCATAAAATCAAGAGTTGTGCGGTGTAAAATATTCTCTGATGTTGTTTTTACTTTATCTAAATATTCTGTACGCATCTTATTATAACCAGGAACCACAAAACCCTTCTTCGCCGTGCTCTGAATAGCCAAATCAACATGTCTATGCACACGCAGTTAGAAACTCCAACACACAGAGCTCCACCCCTACTCAGGAAGAGCTTAAGCGATGGAAGAATTTTTCCATTGATGATGGCTACTTACTCCACAAAGGTAGAGTATGTGTGCCAAAGGACTCTAGGCGCAAAATCTTATTTGAGTGTCACGATAGTCCAAGTGCTAGTCATCCAGGTATCCGTAAGACGTATGCCTTAGTTCGACGGTAATTTTATTGGCCAGGCTTACATCATGATGTTCAAGAGTACGTACTAAACTCCCAACAGTGCCAAGTTAATAAGGCAGAGAGCCTCAAGGTAGGTGGCCTTTTACATCCTTTAGAGATTCCGCAAGGTAAGTGGGAGAGTATCTCTATGGATTTTGTAGTAGGAATACCTACTACAAATCATGACCATGATGCCATTTGGGTAATTGTAGGCCGTCTCATAGAGATGGGTCGATTCATTCCCACTAAGACTACGGTTAAGGCACCAAAATTAGCATGACTATTTGTAGAGCATATATATAGACTCTATGGTCTTCCAGCTAGTATCATTAGTGACAGAGATCGAAAGTTCGATAATCACTTCTGGAGAGCTGTGTTCCAAAAGTTGAAAACTAAACTTAGTCTAAGTATGACTGATCATCCAAAAACGGATGGTCAAACAGAAAGAGTTAATCAAGTGCTAGAGGAATTTCCTTATAATAGTTCAAAGCATGTGACTACAGGGTTTAGTCCATTTATGCTTTTGTATGTATTTCAACCTAGATCACCTGTTATGGTGGGGTTGGCTAAGGAGAAGATACAACAAGCGAAGGATTTTCTCCAAGACCATTTTGACATGCTTTGAGTTTCTCGACAGAATGTTAAGCAAGCTCAAGATCGATATAATAAGTACGCAGATGAGCATCGACATCTTGCTACTTTCGAAGAAGGAGACAAGGTTTTCCCCAACGTTTCGGAGCATTCAGAAAGTCTGAAGACAGGAAAAGTTGCTAAACTTTCACCACTCTATTGTGGATTGTATACCATTCTCAAACGTATAGGTCAAGTGGAATTTAAGTTAGCTCTTCCAAAGCACTCACGAGTTCATCCTCTTTTCCATGTCAGCCGTTTACAAAAACAGCTAGGACAGAATGATAATGTCATTGACACAGGTGTGCTGGTTGACCTTATCGAACCACCAAGTATTCCTCATGAGCTCGAAAATATTTTGGATTCTCATGAGCTGCACACCAGACATCATGTCAGACGACAGGCGTTGGTAAAATGGCTAGATAGACATGAAGAAGGTTCTACATGGGAGAATGTCTCCGCACTTAAGAAATGTTTTCCAACTTTTTTTTTTAGGACGAAAACGATTCTCCAAGGGGGGGTAATGTAAAGACATGGGTCCTATGGGCAAGGCCATCGGCACGATTGGATAGTGTGTATGCTAGGGGGAGGCTATAAGATAGCACGGTTGGGTGGAGACTAGCACACGCATCACCACCACCCTTTCAGGATCCATGCCAAAGAACGCGTCTAACATCTGCTCCATCTCTACTTCTTGAAATTCCACATCAGGTATTGGTTGGAAGGACTCATTCGATGGCTGTTCGTTTGAAAATCGTCTCTCTGGGATAAGGTTGGAGCAATATCTACTTGTGGAGTTTAATCTATTGTCTCTGACCAGGAGATCGATAACGTAGGTCTTGTAGTTGTTCTATTGAAAAGAGGCCGTGATTGCGTATGTGCTGGTCATAGATTTTTTGTTTTTGAAAGATCTGATGCTTGCAATGTGCACAAGGACACGCCATTGTATAGTCCATACTTTATCTACCAATGATGCAAAAAATAATTAAAGCACTCTAGTTGTTATAACTACACACTGCTAACTACATGACAATACATGACAACCTTACATTCTCTAGCCAGGCCCGATCCTTGCATACCTCGGTCTAGAGGTGCACGGAGATTAGGATCACAGGGTAATAATCTCGTCTTTATTGGTCAATGACTATATATTAAGGGTTTTTTAATTTTGCTTACACTTTTGAAGTTCGATTGAGTTATCTTACTTCGTTATCAATTTTTGTTTGCGTTTTGAAGTACACAAGACATTTCCAAAGTCGGTTTACATTTTTATTTGCCGCTAGCTCCAACAACCTTACGTTCTCTAGCCATTCCCGATCCCCGCACAACTCGGTCTAGAGGTGCACGGAGATTAGGACCATAGGGTCAATGACTATATATTAGTGTTTTTGAAGTCTGTGTGCGTCTTTGAAGTCCAATTGCGCTTTTGAAACCTATAACCTATAACTTAACATAACCTAACCTATAACCTATAACCTAATATAACCTAACCTATAACCAAATTAAACCTAACCTATAACCTCACCTAAACAAATTATGTTTGCATTTTTTGAAGTACATGAGTCATTTTTGAAATTTGTTTGCGTTTTTTCTACTATTTGTCGTTAGCTCTAGCTTAACCTATAATCTAACATAACATATAACCTAAACCGAACCTAACCTAACATAACATATAACCTATAACCTAAACCTAAACCTAACCTAACCAAAGTCCATTTATGTTTTTTCTACTATTAATTTTCCGCTAGCTCTGACCTAACCTATAACCTAAACCTAACCTAACCTAACATAACCTATAACCTATAACCTAAACCTAGCCTACAACCTAAACCTAGCCTATAGCCTAATCTAACTCAAGTTCGTTTGCATTTTTTGAAGTACAGGAGTCATCTTTGAAGTCCGTTTGTGTTTTTTTTTGTATTAATTTGTCGTTAGCTCTAACCTAATTTATGATCTAATCTAACCTATAACATAAACCTAACCTAACCGAACATTAACTATAACCTATAACCTAATCTATAACCTAAATCTAGCTTATAACCTAACCTAACCGAAGTCCATTTGCATTTTTTGAAGTACATGAGTCATCTTCAAATTCCGTTTTCGTTTTTTCTACTATTAATTTGCCACTAGGTCTAACCTAACCTACTATCTAACCTAACCTATAACATAAACCTAGCCTATAACCTAAACCCAATCTAACATAACCTATAACTTAACCTAGCATATAACCTATAGCCTAACTTATAATCAAAACATAACCTACAACCTAAACCTAACCTATATCCTAACCTAATTGAAGTCTGTTTGTGTTTTTTGAAGTACATAAGTCATCTTCAAAGTCCATTTTCTATAAACTAACCTAATCGAAGTCCGTTTGCATTTTTTTAAGTACAAGACTCATTTCTGAAGTTCGTTTGCCTTTTTTCTATTATTTGTCTCTACTATACATTAGGAAGAGGATGGGATCCAGGAGGGCCTCTTTCTTTACCATGAGATTAAATGGAGGTGATTAGCATTTTGACGAATAGATGCATGCCATGTGAGCAATAATGGTGGGTGTGTAAGAGAGGTGTAAGAGTGGTCAAAGGACGCAATTTTTCCCCCAAAAAGGGGGTGAAAAACTTTATGATTTCTCGCCTTCCATAACTTCTACATATGATATCCAATTTGAGTGGATATTATAGATCTAGAATCTATCCAGCAAGATCTTTCCATAGATATATTACATGATATACTTTTACCTGCTAGATTTTCAATTTTATTTTGGATGGAATATTTAAATTCAAATAAAGTAGCCGTTGTGCTTGTTTGAATTTAAAATCTGTGCTTTGATTTCTTAAATAATACTAAAGGTTTGACTCCCTTAAACTGCCAAATAAAGAGACCCTCCTAGACTACATTCTCGTCCTAATGAACCTAACCTTTAACCGACACAATCCTGCATGGTAAATGGTATGTATTATAATCCAACCATTGCTTTGATAGATCTTCCTTTGATGAAACCTTGTTGGCGACGAGTGATATCCTTATCCAGAAAGGGAGAGAGTCTTAGGGAAATTGACTTGGCAATAATTTTGTAAGCTATTGACATCATGGTTATGGGCCACCAATGTTCCAGTTGGGAGCATTAGATTTTTTTTGAACCAAACCTATAACCTAAACATTAGTTAACTTAGCCTATAGCCTAACCTAACCTTTTACGTACAAACTATAACCTAACATGTTGCCTAAACCTGACCTTTAACCTAACCTAGCCTATAATCTATAGTCTAACCTTTAACTTAACCTAACCTATAACCTAAACCTAGCCTATAAGCTAATCTAACCTAACCTAATTAACCTATAAGCTAACGTATAGCATAACTAACCTAACCTATAACCTAACCTAACCTATAACCTAATATATAACCTAATTCCTAACATAACCTATAACCTAACCTAAACCTAACCGAAACCTATAACCTAAACCTCATCAATTGCATGATGATGATGAGATGGTAGCATAATTTCAAAACAAAATTTTTCCATAGCATAATTTTGGAACAAATTTTCTTTAAAGCATAGTTCCAAGACAAAATTTCCTCGTAGCATAATTTCAAATCAAAATTACACCAAACCATAATTTGAAAACAAACTTTTATAAAGCATAATCTCTATAAAAAATTGCATAAAATTTAAAGCATTGAAATCCTAATGAATGAAATTTTATTTTGTCAACATACAATATAATTTTAAATTAATTTTAATTTATTTCATTCATTGAAATCCTAATGAATGAAATTTTATTTTGTCAACATACAATATAATTTTAAATTAATTAAATATGCATAAAACTTTCAAGCACTCACATGCGGCCTATTTGAGCAAGAAAGAGTTTTGTAAATGTCTTCAAACCTACAAAAATGCACACACACACACACACACACACACACACACACACACACACACACACACTATGGTAAACCCTAAACCCTAAACCTACAAGGAAACTTGAAAAGAATCTCACCTTGGTGCTACTGTCCACAAGCAAGATTCTCACCTTGAGCAAGTTGTTGGTGGGTACTAGATATGCAGTAGGTGAGGAGGAGGAGAGCAAGAGAAAGGTGTACAAACTAGAGAAATGCACAGGGAAAGACCTACGGGTTTATTTTTTGCAAAATTTGTCAGTACAAGTGCTGGTGTAGGGATCAAAAACTACATCGGAACAATTGTCAAGGTATCCATCGGTATAGGCATCGGAATATCCCATCGGTATATGCATCCAAAATTCAAAAATGATTTTTTTTAAAATTTTCATCTCCCTCTATACTTACCTACACATATCAACGGCCGCCATTGACGCCGAAAAATTGGCGTCGGAATTTAAGTGACCTCTTGTAGTGTAGAGACCTCCAAAACACTATTGATAACCATTTAATTGTTACTTGAAACCACCTAGTCAAAGCGAGAAACCATATGTCACATTGCTAGAAACCACCTTGCCATAGAACTACCAATCATCTACTTAGTGCAACAAACCACGTAGTTATAGCTAGAAACATATCAACAAGCAGTACAAACCTCCCAATAACCACTAGAAAGCCTCTACTTAGTGCTAGAAACTAGAAACAAGTGAAGCACTACCAGAAAACACTCAATATACCAACCTGTCAAGGATTACTAAGAAACACCTACTCAGTGCTAGAAACCCGGTAGTCCAATCAACAGTGCACAACAGTGCTACAAAGCACTAGAGAACTGCTAAAAACATGACAAGAAACACTAAAAACCTCTTGAGAACTACTAGTAACCTTTCAAGCAGTGCTCAAAAACTAGAATCTACCGCTAGAAACCTCCCAAGAACTATTGACAACTATTTAAAACCACCTAGTCAAAGCGAGAAACCATGTCACATTGCTAGAAACCATCTTGTCAAAGAACTACCAATCATCTATTTAGTGCAAAAACTATGTAGTCATAGCTAGAAACATATCAACAAGTAGTACAAACCTCCCAATAACTACTAAAAAGCCTCTACTTTGTAATGGAAATTGCCTATGAACTTTGAGAGTAGCAGAATTAGTAAATTAGGTGAAGCACTTTTGAAAGATTCTTTGTGAGCATAGCGGTTGAACTTAATTGATGGTAGCAACATAAACATGGTACTTAGTTAACTTGGCATGAACAAAACTTTTGCAAGAGAGAGAGTTTAGAGAACATGACAATAGTTGAGGACCGGATTCATATGGAGCCGGTCCCCCCTCCAATAGGAATTTGTATTATAGTTTCTCCCATCAAGAGAGACTTGGTTTTGTGTTCCTTGTAACCTAGGTGATGCAATGAAGATGGAAAGCTTCATGCATCACAAGCATAACATAAACTTGAAGAAAGCATTAAATATCCCAAGGCCTCAAACACCTTCAAAGGTGGAGAGAGCTAGCGGGGAATGAGGATAGGTAAGAGGAAGAAGAAACATTCTATAGGAGAAAGAAATACTTCCTCACTTATCATTACTCTTCTTGCTAGCATACATAATAGCATAGTAATGAAGATGGAGAAGATGGAAATCTTAAGCATTGACACATGAATTTTGGTTGGATTTGCATTCCACAGCCATGAGTGCTGGTGTAGGCTTTCACTCTCACAAGCTTGGAGAAGGAGGTGGTGTTCCTCAACTTTCACCAAGTGAGAATGCCTTTGCAAATGAGTGTGTGTGTGGAGTATATCCCCCTAGCACCCCCCCTCCTTGCTTTGGGCGAGTGGTGACCTTTTTTCATGTTGTGAGCTCATTGGACCCCTCTCCCCTTAGCCAATCACATGCAACATGTAGTCAAGTACATGGGTAGTCTTTTGACAAGTGTCCTCCTTACCCCTTAGAGAGATAGAGCTTGAGAATATCTAGATATTTGTTAGATGGAAGTATAAGCTCACTGGACCCCTCTTTAGCCCAACCAATTGCATTCAAGCACACCATGTGGTTAAGATTAGTGAGAGTCTAACATGTGTCCCATGTGCTCTTTTAGAATTCCCCTAACTTTGAGGTTTTTATGCAAAGGAAGTTTCTCGAGCAACTTCCTCATTAAGTGTGTAGGTTCTCTTTTTGACTCAAGCATCTTACCACCCATGCATAGGAATCTTCTCAAGCAACTTCCTCATTAAATGTGACAAGTACCTCAAGTACCTTAGTCATCAAGCATGACGAGCACCTTAGGTGGAGTTCCCACCTCAAGCACAGCCCTAGCTTTCTTAATTTTAGGTTGGGTTCCCACCTCAAGCACAGCCCTAGCTTTCCTGATTTTAGGCCGGGCTCCCACCTCAAGCACGGCCCTAGCTTGCTTAAGTTTAGGTCGGGTTCCCACCTCAAGCTCAGCCCTAGTTTGCTTAAGGTCAAACAACTTTTAACACTAACCATTGGAGGTCTTTAATGAAGCTAACCCTAAGGTCTTTTAAGCTTCATTAGTTAACCTTGCTCTTTGACAGACCATCTCTCACTTGGGCCCCTTTACCATGAGCCCCGTGTTGAGATAGATCCGTAAGCACATGTCTATATTATAACCCTTGTTCACGTTTATTATCCCATATTAAATGATCAGTTTAATATGAAAAATCATTTGGGTTGGTTAGATATTAGATATTTAATGACACTACTTAGTGCTAGAAACCAGAAACAAGTCAAACATTATCAACAAACACTCGTACAAACCTGTCAGAATTACTAAGAAACACGTAATTAGTGCTAGAAGCCCGGTAGTCCAATCACCAAGTCATTGAATTGCTACTTGAAACCACCTAGTCAAAGCAAGAAACCATATGTCACTAGAAACCCGGTAGTCCAATCACCAAAGCACAACAATGCTACAAAAGCACTAGAGAACTGCTAGAAATCTGGAAAGAAAAGCTAAATTGAAAGAAAAGTGTAATACAGTTAAAGTACTAAGAACTAATCTTGCACTTATACAAATATGCAAACAATGTTAGAAAGAAGTTGAGCCATGCTATATACAATTAAGCAGGGTATGAAAGCACCACATCAGTAGATCACACCATAGTGGTGTGCAAAATAGCTAGCACTAAGACAATAATAGTAATGTCATAAATTGTATTAAAGAGAGAGGGTAGTCTTCTAAACCTATGGCATGTTCAATAGATGAGTAGGATGTTTGACATGAGTGTTTCTTCCTACATGCTTACGGAAAACATCTTTTTTGCACAGAGAGACCCTTGTTTCAGTAGTCCAGAAGTTTAAAAAAATGTCTTTCACTGCATGGGTAAGGGTGCTCCTATGCTACTGTCTTTCACTTCATGGGTAAGGGTGCTCCTACTCTATTGTCTTCAGCATGTTCCCAATGGCAATGAGCCATCCTCTTCTTCCAGTCTCACGCGATGTTGAGTTGAGTATAAATTCCTCTTGTGGACTCCCAAAACTCTAGAATCTATTGCAATGGTTAGCTCCTTCAATTGAGAAGACCCATTTTTGTTCACTGGCATCAACATAGCTGATCTTTTCAAGAAAAGCTCATATGAGGATCTTGGTTGCTTCACAAATGTCAGGGTGTTTCATATATTTGAGACAAGCGTTACTTGAACAGCTTGCACCTCCCTTGAATCTGTAACGTCCTTCAAAGACATATGTAGGAGGAGTTGATTAACACTTCATTTGTGATTGTTGAGTTGAGGCCCCTTGTACACATATCAAAACAATGCACCACTTCATTGTAGATCTTGCATCTTTTTTGCTCGCTTTGATATCATTGATCCTTTGTTTGATCTTTGTGTGAGTTGCATGGAAGTTCTTGTGATGTCTCTATACAAAATTCTTCAGATTGCATTGTACCAACTGTGCACACACTTCCAGATGGTTGGAAACTATGCAGACTCTTGTAGATGGATGGAAGAAGCTTCTTCAGCACCAACCTCAAGCTATACAGACACTTGAAAATGGTTAGTAGAAGCTTCTTCAGCACCTACTTCCAGCTATGCACACACTTGCACACCCTTGCAGATGAAGAGCAGCATCTTCTTCAGCACCTACCTCTAGAGAAATGAAGCTTTACTAAAGTTGAAGGAGAAGGAGCTATGTTCAAGCCTAACTATCTTGCAATGCCCTGTCTCTAGCAAAACGAAGCAAGAGAGGCATTACACACACACACACACACACACACACACACACACACACACACACACACACACACACAGAGGGAGATGAGTTGTTGCTCTATGGGCTCCAATCATTTTGCGGTTCACTATCCATGTTCCTAGGTCGTTACACACCCATAAATTTTTTAACCAATTTTTTTAAAAGAAAATGTTATCCCAACAAATGTAGTTTTTTAGTGCTAGAAACTTATGTGCGAGATAGTGCTTTTCAGTCCACCCTACCATGCATCCACCCTCTAATCACCATGAAAATACATCATGGCATCATGGAATAACTACATCAAAGAATAATCATTTTAGTGACAAAGGATCAGTATGAACGACTTCCAATCACCATGGAAATGCATCATGGAATCATTAAATAGCTCCACTAGAGAATAATCATCTCAGTGACCATGAAAAATGCATCATGACATCATGAAACAACTCTATAAATAAATAGTCATTTTAGTAATAAACAATAATTATGAACAACTTTTTATCATCATAGAAACCCATCATGGCATCATGGAATAACTCCATGGAAGAATAATCATCTCAATGACAAACGATAAGTACAAACAATCTGTAATCAGCATAAAACGCATCACGTCATCATCAAAAAACTCTATCATCACAATATCAATAAAAACGATCTTGTAAGAACTCCTCATGAGTAAAAAACACAAATATTTGAAGTTTGTAGTTAAGAATGAATTGTTAAACTTGATAAATAATCAAAATTATAACTCTCCAATATCCTTATATAAGGAATTGATATGAATCAATAAATCGTAACGATTTGACATGATTAATTAATGATAATCAAATCATTACTCGATAACAACTTTGTAATCATGATTCTCAAAACCAAACAATCTCATAAGAACTCATCACGAGTAAAAACCACAAATCTGTCATGTTTGTAGTTAGAAATAATTTGTTAAAATGTTTCTCTTTGATAAATCATCAAAATGGTAGTTCTTCAATATTCGTATGTAAGAAATTGATATGAATCAATAAATCATAACGATCAGATATGAGCTATCATTGATAATCAAATCATCAAAATTATAACTCTTTGATGTTTACAACGAGAAATAAATCATCAAAATATAAAACTTTGATAAAATATCAGAACCATAATCGTTGACATTCACAAAGAAGAGAAATAATATGAATTGTCAAAGCATGAGCTTTAACATCACAATTGAAGATTAATAGAATGAATCATCAAAATCGTAAGTATTTGAGATATAGCCAAAGAAATCATCGAAACATAAAACTTCAATATCCACACGGAAAGAAAAAAATAATTATTCAAACATTATTTTTTAACAACAATCTTTAAATATAGCACAAATTATTAAAATTATAGCTATTCAATATTTGCAATTATAACTCTTTATGAATCATCAAAGCCATAACCCTTTGATATATAGGGTAGAGGATCCAGGGCCCCAAAGGAGAGCCCTCCCTACCCCCAGTAAGAAAGATGGAGTTGCACCAAAGACAAGCTCTTTTCACTCATAGAGTGGTTAGCTCATCGCTCAGGTATTGATCTCCAATACACGGATGGGAGGGTTCAATCCCTCTTGGAATCCATGTTTCCATTTACCCCCGAGATCATCTTCCTATACTGGTGCACAATTTTGTTACACACAAATTCAAAGTTGTCCTACACATTTTCACGATAATCCGTCACAGTTGGTGTCGCCTTTTGCTACCAATGCGCTTCTTGTTGCCCCCTCTCTCACTGAAACTAGTGAAGGCCCAATCTCGGGTCATGAAGACTAACTTGTTCCATCTTATCTTTGGAGTATTTTGGTAGAGAAAATGCTACGGATTTCACTTTCTTTGCCACAAACTTATACTTTGTGTCCACTAGCACTTCAACATCTTGAACACTGGTGTATCGAAAGTGTGTCGACCATAGAAGGCGATACAAGCAAGGATATACAATCCAGCAGGTACATGGCAAAAGGCTAGATCAGCTACAAAGAGCCTAGGTAGGCAAGTGATAGTAGAGATGTATGATTTATGTGGGCTTTTAAACCTGAAAGTCTGCAAAGTGAGCCAAACGGGGCGGCAGGTGAAGGAGGTTCAAGTGATGGTTTTTGGCTCAAGAATGTGGAGCTTAAAGTTTTTAAGGAGTAGGTCTAAACGACTCATCAAATGGAGCCATGGTGGGCAAGGGAATGAGCTCCTTTGGAGCTACGTGGCCATGGCTCTTGGACGTTGGTGCTATGCGCGTTGTTTGCTGGTGACTTTGGGCGGCAACGCCGGTAATATTTGGTGACTATTGATGGAATGGTAGTGATGACATCGTTGGCAGTGGGCACACTTGATTTCTTACATGGCAGGGCCAGCTAGAGGTAGTTTCACAGATTTACAAAGGCTCAAAAACTTTTGAAGAGGGAGAGGGAGAGCACCAAAGACATTGTCGGTGCCCCCTAGGGTGTTGTTCATGTGCTCAGTTGAGAAGTAAAGGATACCAAGGCCCACAAGGGGAGGTTCTCACAAAGATGGAAATGGAAAGGGTTGATGTGTCAAGCCCATACAAAGGGTGCTAATAAGGTGTGCCACTTGGTTATAATGGAAAGAAGATACTATCATGGGTCCAGTTAAGCAACACAAGCCAGGAAACACCAAATTTTTATTCTTTGTGCTTTGAAAAGACCCTATAAAAGGGATTTCACACTGATTTACAAAGGCTTTTTGGACATTTTGAGGCTTTCTGGAGCCATTTTTCCTCCGTTGTTGACCATCAAGCCGGATTGTGTATTACCGATAAGCGGCTATGGAGAGATGGTGTTGATGTGGGGCTAGGAGGGCTGCCTATTGTTGTTTTGAGCTCACCGAGGGTGTGCTGACTTGGAGCTGTCTTGTGTAATTAGACGTGTTTTGCAAAAAGAATCCATTATTGTTATAATCTGTGTTGATTCCCCTTGCCCCTTCTCTGCTTCGTTGTGTGCATGTGTTTTTGGGCGTGTGTCAAAATTTGTGTCCCCCCGATGGTTTGTTGTGCACAGAGGAAGTGAGAGAGGTTGTGTGTAGTGAAGTCCGTGAATTGAGTTTTACATGATGGTTGTGTATTGTTTGTGTCGTTGCATCAAGTGCGTGCGTATGGTGGTGTACAAACGTGGGGCTGCACTATGTAATCATGTTAATGTAAAACGTAAGTTCAATAGGAGGGGTTTTAAAATGCAAAAAAATAAAATAAGGGGTTTTTATATTCAATTTTGGAAAAAAATCCTAGAATAAGGGGTCATTTTATTCATTCAGACATGTTAAAAGAGGGGTTTTTTAATACCCCGTGAATGCACGTTATATAGGTGGGTTTCGAATGATGAACCCACCAGTACAAATGGTGGTTTGTCTATGAGTCATGTGAGTTTTGAAAGTGAACTCTAGTGGTTAGGGGTGCTATGTAAATCCTAGGCTATAGAGATGCATGTTGATTGTGTGTCGAGTGTGTTCCCCTTTCCCCCTTCCAAAGTTTTCAAAATCCTGAATGACTTTGTAAATTTCTATAGAGAATACCTTCACAACCTCATTTCCCATACATATATTGCAATGTCTTGCATGGTATCCACAAATGAACACACATCAAAGAGACCTACAATGCATTCATCATTTTCAATTAAACCATAGGTCCTCAAACCCTTGAACCTTCTGCACACTATTTACATGTTGTCATTCAGCCCGCTTCACGTAATCATGATTTGTAAACAAGAAAGATTTATAGTGTGTTAAGAAAACATTAGGAAATTTTGGAGATATTTTGGAGGGCCTTTTACATGAGAGAGAGAAAAGAGAACCTCCAATGTGAGAAGGCCAATGTTACATAGGTGTTAATCGAGGATGAAGACCCGTGTGATGATGTGATTATGAGTTATGCAGTAAAGTCAGTACTGGGCGAATATGAGGCTTGGTCACTGCCCAATGGTGACTTCACTAAGTCGACATTTGCTTGTAATGAATTTAACACAAAGGTCAACACTAGGCAAATAGGAGGCCTAGTGACTGCCCAACACTCCACAGTGCTTGGTTCTAATCTTTGCAAATGGACGTCAACTCAATTAACATCCACGAATTCCTTATCACATTGTTTTGAGTCACGGATCGAGCTTGTCGGTCCTATAGGTGTGTGGGTGATCGCTAATGAGAGGTGTATCACATATCTCATTTGATGGTATTTTTACTTTAATCGGCCAGTATGGATGCCTAGGTGTGAATGGGCCAAACTCATATAAAAGGTCCATTATAACTTAATTCCCCCATTCTAAAGGGTGAAAGCTAAAGAAGAGTTCTCTTACCTCTTCTCCATCTCCTTCTCCATTGTATGCTCATGAGTGTGTATGTATGTGTGCATGTATGCGAGAGAGAGAAAGAGAGAGAGAGAGAGAGAGAGAGAGAGAGAGAGAGAGAGAGAGAGAGAGAGAGACTGTGTGTGATTGAGCATTACGGCAACATCGGAGGTGGTGAGGTGGTTGATCATGGTGGTGGTGGCTCCCTCTTCTTTGCAACAACGAGGGATTCTTTACGGTGGCAAGCATAGAGGAGTGAGTGACACACCCTTTATCCCTTTGATCTTGATAGGCTAGCTTGGTTGTGTGCTTGCATTCATCCCTGGCTCACACACGGTGTTGGACAAGTCCCCAGCTCTGATACATGTAGCAGATGTGCACATTTTTGGCACCGCTATTGGGGAGTTGCCCTGGATGAATCTCAAGAAGCACTATGTGTGGCCTTGTGAAGTCACTCAAGGCATGTAGGAAAGGTAGACAAAGGTGTGTGTGTGTGTGTGTGTGTGTGTGTGTGTGTGTGTGTGTGTGTGTGTGTGTGTGTGTGTGTGTGTGTTTGGTGTAAGTCTGTCAAGAATGGTAGGAAAGTTCTATTTTGTCATGTTAAGCTCTGATCTATTTTGTTGTTTAGTCAAGCTCTATTGTAGCTCTTCTAGTTTTGCAATTGCAAGGTGTTAGTTCTGTCCTACACCTTTTATTCTGGTTCTGAAAGCTCCACTCACCCTGCTCTGTGCACGGCCACACCCACACACACAAATTGCATCAGTGCGACCCTTATCTCCTGATTTCTAAAACATACAAAATATTTAAATCATGAAAAGGAAAGTGCATATCAAAAGAAGGATTGGGATCATTCCCCAAGCCCAAGTCTAAGCGCTAGCCTAGGCCTCGGTCCTAAGTCTTATGATGTAGTCTAGACCCAAGACTATATATATAGTCTACCTCCACAAGAGGGAGTTAGGACATGTGGGACAAGTCTTCCACCCTACCCTTCACACTTGCACCCTTGGACTTTCTATTTTAAGCCTAGTTCCCAACTAAGAATAGAATATTTTGAGGATTCCAAGGACGTAAAGTTACCAGATCTTGGGCTGTAAATCATGCCACATCTCCATGACCGAGACACTTGTTTTGAGCTATCACACACTATATTCCATAGCTTGGTTAGCAAAAAAATATCAAAATATCAAAAATTGAGAGTAAAATTGGGTTGCAAAACACCCAAAAAACTAGGTGAGCGATCTTCAGGGGCACTCACCATCAATTCTAGGATGTTGAGGTCACATGCATCTATGATCTGGTTGTGTGCTAGATAACAAGCATATAGAGAGTGCCTCTGTTTACACGGGCACCCATTATCCCTCCATATAAGGCTCTAGGCCCTCAACTGGAATCCAAGGAAGTACTACTCAAGACCCCCACCTAGCAGCTAGTGACTCTTCCTTTGACTCGGACACGATGGAAGTTTATCCTATACAAACCCATGAGGAAGGAGGACACCCACCCACCAAGGCTCCACAACCTAGTGCTAGCATGTTTAGCCGTTTTATGGAACATTTAGTAGAGCTACTCGTTCCGAACCCGAGACCAATGAAGCGTATGAAGAGGATGGGTAGAAACATAAAAATATCCATAATGTCCTAGTCATTAGATGTATTACTACTTGGGAAGAAATCACTACCAATGCAATCCAATTGGAAGACAATTTAATGATTGCAGGTGAAAGAGTGTCCTTTGAGCCAAAGTCTAGTAGCTCGCAAGCATCAGGGCATGAGCCAATGACCATAAAACCTATTATTAAAGAGAAAAAGATATCTTAGATGACTTTGGCAGATCTCACGAAGGTCATTTAAGTAAGTCTTAGAAATGGTCATGCTTCCCAAAACAATCATATGTATCCAAGAAGGGAACAACAATGGTGCTCAGTTTCCTTTGGTCCACATAGCACTAGTGAACGCCCTACATTTAGAGTAAAATTCAATGGGAATTGCAATTCATGTGGTAGGTATGGTCACCAAGCTAAGGATTTCATAGTATTCAAGTGTGTGATGGTGACGAATAGACCACCTTTGGCCTAGAACGATTCACCTCAAGTCCCTACATTTGATGCTTGACCCACCTGTTGAGCAACTATCACAACACATGGTTCCTAGAGCCCAGAATGTTATTTAGGCTACACCACTACCACCTCTAGTACTTGGACCGCATCCCCCGTATCCAAGAGTCACCCTTGTGAATCGTATGGATTGTGAGACATCTAGTGCTTGTTTGGATGGCGATGAGGAAGAAATAGACACTAGTATTGCCTATGGGGAGGATACTCTTGAAAAGTGTACTATATACTACATGGAAGATTGTTGGGGACAAGTCAAACCTATTTATCAAGTAATGTCTCTTGCAGCAAGAGGTAAAATTATCAATCTCACTGCCAAGAGACCACCCCTAAGCCACCTCTTCAATGTTATGAGTGTGAGGGTCCACATCGTGTAGCTGAGTGTCCTATTAGCCTACAAAAGAAGGCCACACTAGTGCAAAATAGTCAGGGGAGCACATCTAGAATGCCGATACTCATGTGTAATTTATGTGGCATAGATCATTTGATTTCCTAGTGTCCGAATAATTTTAATGCACTAAGGATCACGCCATTGAACTTAACTGAGATTAATAAGGCGCCATCAGAAAGTACACCAGGGGTACCAGTAAATGTACTCACACATTGATGCTCCAAAAAAAAAAAAAAATTCTTGAAGAAAGAGACGTGGCATCAATTTCCCAATCCAAGCAGCAGAAGAAGAAGAAAACGCAAAGTAAGAGTTCACAAAAGGTAGCAAAGTCAAACCCTAGTTCAAAGACCAACATAGGGACTAGTGACAACCCCGTGTATATGAACGACACTGAAAATGATTCTAATTCAGAGGAGACCATGGAGACTAAAACAAAAATTAGAAAAGAAAAAGAACAAGGAGAAACATGATGAACCACAATGGACACAACCAAGGAACATAAGAAGAAGATCGAAACTTACCCAAACCCTATAGAGGAGATCAAGCGGGTCAAGAAATTGAGGATTTTGGTAGACAAGACCCAAGGGAAGATAGAACCAACACCTAGGAAGATTGAAATTATAGACACAATGTTTCCTACACAAAATCAACCTCACAAGGATCATAGACCACTAGCCATACCTAGTGTCATCTGAGAGGAAAGTGACTTTAAGTCATTAAGAAGTGGACGTACTCCCTTCTTGTTGGAGACAATGTTTATAGAGGGACTATCTGAGCCTATTGAATAATGGAGATTACATCTTCCCCATGTCAAGGAATTGAAGCCCGAAGTTTTTTGTTAAATATCACCAAATTGATGGATTCCATGTCTTCAGAAGTTAGAACCACCATCATGTCTATACTATATGGAGACCTCAAGCTATTCTTAGCTCTTCAAGCTTTCCTCAATGGAGAGATAAAAGTTGGGTTACCAAAATTTGCACCAATAGATAGGTCTAATGAAGTGCTAATAGAGGAGGAACCCTTAGATCCACAACCCAACCTGGATGAGAACTCTATTGTTGATTTACCTCTCAACAAGTTGGGATAGTACTTTGAAGGTGATGAATCCAATGCAACCCTATCAATCACTATCAAATTGGCACTGGGGTTAGCATTGTAACTACAATTTCTTGGGAATCCATGGGGAGACCTCAAATTGGGACTACAAAGATAGTGGTAAAGATGGACAATGGGACTATCATTAAACCTATTGGGATACTAGAAGATCTCAAGATCAAGGTTCTTGGACACAAGGTAAGGCACACCTTCATTGTTATGGATTTTTCCAATAAGCACACTATGTCATTTGAGATGATCTTAGGACGTCCTTTCATGAGAGAATCAAACACGGTGCATGAGTGGTCTAAAAACCATGTCTACTTACAGTTCCAAGACTCTGTCATGACTAGTCAAGCACATCCTCTAGGAAACAAGTGTATAATTGACCATCGATATGACACCACAATTCAACCGGCCCCATTGCAATACTGTTACACAAGTATGAAGGACACTGACGTTGGGGAAGATTCCCCTTATATGGACGTTCTACCTGGAATGGATGAGTCTGACAACGTAGACTGGGTCCCCCTAGTAGCAACCATAGAAACTTGTTAAAATAGAGGAACAACTTGGGTAACACTTAAGGGGGATGAAGTGCCACAATTTTCACCTTTAAATATGATAGGAGCAATGCATATATCTCCTCATGACCTATAAGATGAAGGCTTGACTGACATTGGAACCAGTAGCGTGTGAGAAGACTATAGCCCACACAATTTGAAGTCAAAATAATCAATTGAAAATGACTCTAGGGACAAAGAATCTTAGTTGAATACTGGTGCAAATGTGGGGACAAACCATTCAAGGCCTAGTGCTACCCTGGATGACAATCTATCTTGGAGAGGAGAAGACACGAGTAGTGATTCATCTAGCGGCCTTGCACTAGAGACCAACTATAATAAAACATCATATAAGAAGAGTAAGCAACATAAGAGGAAATAATATCGAGAGAATGTATGTGCTAGGATAAATGAAAACAAATCTACTGCAGAATGGCTCAGTTATATGGGGACATGTGATGGTCATCGAATGTTGGTAGATAATCGGGGTGAGTATCTTCAAAAAGCATCATGTGGTTTTTTCTACAACCCATTGATACTACATATTTAGAGGCCTCCAAGAAGCCAAAGTCGAGCCATATTGTAAGGAGATGTCAAAATCAAGAGTTAGCTCGGAAACTAAGGGAAGCGAAAGAAAAATCACAGCCCACAACAACACAACAAGATCCCACATACTTAACCCTACACCTGATCATTACAAATTCTACACCACGGAGGAGAGTAAGGTTGTGTATACAAAGGCCCAAAGAACACATACTAATGGAAGTAATGGATCCTATGATGGTCCGATGATAGTTAAAGAAATAGAGCTAGCGGAACCAAATGAGGAGTCCAAATCTGTTTTCATTGCCCAAGACCTGAAAGAGACTCAAAATTATGTACTTAAGGAGATCCTCAAGGACATATTTTCTTGGACATATCATGACATGAAGGGCATTTGACCTTCCATAGTGTAACATACAATTCCAATGATTAGCACTGCTAAACCAATCCAACAACAAAGACCCTACCCAATGAATCCTAAGTATGGAAAGATTATTCAAGAAGAACTAAAAAAATTCTCATCAAATGTGGATTCGTATACCCTATTGATCACTCAAAATGGGTGTCTCCAATAGTTATTATGTCAAAAAAGAATGGAAACTTAGAGTGTGCGTTGATCTTAAGAAGGTTAATTCAGCCACTAGGAGAGATCACTATCCATTTCCATATTCATAATATGTTCTTGAATGAGTTGTAGGAAAGGAGGATTATAGCTTTTTAGATGGGTACTTTGGTTACAATCAAATTATGATTGTGCTAGAGGATCAAGCTAAGACCACTTTTATAACTGAATTCGGAGTGTTCACATTTTTTCTTATGGATTTTGGCTTAACTAATTCCCCTGCTACACTCCAAAGATTAATAAACACTATCTTTAGGGAATATTTAAGGGAGATTTGCAAAGATTTTTTAGATGACCTTTGCATTTATTCTTCATAGAAAGAACCTCTACCTTGTTTAGAAAAAGTGTTTGAAAGGTGAAGATTGTATTGCATCTCATTAAACCCTTTCAAACGACAATTTTGGGTTAAACATGGAGTCGTTTTAGGACATATATCCATGGATGAGAGAAAAATTGAAATCATTTCCGACTTGCCACCACCTACAAACTATAAAGAGTTCAAAGGTTCATGGGCCATGTTGGTTATTATTGACGGTTTATTTTAAGCTTTGCCAACTTTGCCAAGATAGTCCTCCCATTGTACAAGCTTCTTATTGAGTTTCACTAGACCATGGAGTGTGACCATGTTTATGAGTTATTAAAAAGGGCCTTGCAACTGCCCCAATCCTATGAGTGTGCAATTGAAATGTAATATTTCATGTGCATATCAATGCATCAAACTTTACTATTGGGTGTGTTTTAGCTCAACCTAGAGAACATAAACTGGACTACCCCATTATCTTTGCAAGTTGCCAACTGAATGATGCTGAGAGGAACTATGCCACTATAGAGTGGGAAGGATTATATATTATTTACATAATAAAGAAATTTTTCTATTATCTTCTTGCCAACATGTTTGTTTTTTATGTGGATCATCAAGCATTATTGTATCTAGTAAACAAACCATGCTCCACGTGAAGAATTACACAATGGTTATTAATTCTTCTTGAGTTTCCGTTGTGGTGAGACCCAAAAAAATGCATGTCATGGCTGATCATTTGTTTCACATACCCAATGGTGAAAACCCTCTTGGAATTGATGATGAACTACCCGATACTCCTCTATTCCTAGTTGAGACCATGCCTAAATGGAGTGAGAAGATTGTAGACATTTTAGTTAATGGATTTTCACCCAAGGATACATCTCAAAGGCTACTTATAAAGTAATATGAACCTTATTCACTAATTGAACGTACTCTTTACAAGTTAGGGAAGGACAATATTCTTAGACGATGTGCACATGAGGATGAGTATTTGTACATACTGCAAGAATCTCACATGGGCATATCCGGAGGACATCTTATAGGGGAACTAACTGCTAGGAAGGTGTTGCAATCAAGATATTGATGGCCCACCTTATTCAAGGATGTGTCACTTTTTACAAGAGGATGTGATGAATGCCAACGTTACAAAACCACACAATGCAAGGATTGGATTCCCTTACATCCTATTAAAGTGACCCAACCGTTTGAAAAATGGGGTTTAGATTTTGTAGGCCCAATTAATTTGGTAGCTAGTAACACTCAATCTCGATACATTATTGTTGCGATTGACTATGGGACAAAGTGGGTAGAAGCTAAGGCGACACGCAAGGCTGATGCAAGATCAACCACTAAGTTTCTCTTTGAGAACATTATTACACAATTTGGTTGTCCCTTTGAAATTGTGGGTGATTTATGGCACTCATCTTATAAATGAAGTGATAATTTTAAAAGGAGCTCACGACAAGCTTCATGATATCCCGCCATAAGTTGACACCTTATTATCCACAAGAAAATGGCCAATCTGAGAGTACTAACAAGACTTTAATTTCTATCTTGACCAAGATGGTAGAGGCTTATTGCATAGATTGGGATTTGAAGCTGACATCAACTCTATGGGCTTATCATACTGCGTACAAAGTGGATATTAATTGTACACCATTCAAGGTGGTATATGGCCAAGAAGTAGATATTCCATGGGAGTTTTTCATTCCTAGTCTTCAAGTAGCTTCACAAGAAGGTTAAGATGATAACCCTTTAGTTGAGCGTTTATATATCCTTGAGAGGTTAGATAAAGAGAGGAAATTGGTTGTGCAAAATGCACTTGTGGAGAAAGATAGGTGAAAGAAATGGTTTGATTGTCATTTAAAGAACAAGGATATCAAAGTTGGGGATAATTTTTTTTATGTATGGAGTGTGTAACAAGAAGAAAAAGTTGAAATATGCGGGAAAAGGACCATATAGAGTATGCAAAATTACCCCAAAAGGTACTATTCGTGTGGAAACTCTTGATAGAGTGGAAACCATTGGATTCCTCAATGGGACTAAATTGTAAAGATATTATGATCCTTTAGGCCAAGAGGAGCTATGTGCCATTCATGAAAAAAAGGTAGCCAAGGCACAAGCAGAATTGAAAAAGATACAAGCCCAAGTTGAGGCTCAGGAGAGACAACAACGTATTATGCACCAACAAGAGGCAAAACTTGGAATCACACATGCATCTCAAGTTGATTCAAAGGACAATTTGGTATATAATGACCCACCTCTAAGATACCCCATCGAGTTAAATAGCACCTACGGAAAAGTTCTATATGACGCTTTATTCAACATAGGAGCTAAACATAACCTATTACCCTATAGTGTTTGGTGTCGATTAGGAAAGTCGTCTTTATCCGAGAGTACCATCCAATTCAAGGGTATTAACAAGAAGAAAACTATTGTCCTTAGAATCTTGCACACTTTTGTTAGTAATGACAATGGGGCTATGGCTCAAAGTTTTTTTATCATGCCTATGGGCACTATGGAGAGAAACATAAACCTGGGACATAAGTGAATGTCTACCACCAAAGTGTACTATTGATTGGGAAATGAGGAGTATCACGACACAGAAACAAACTCTCAGCCCTACCACTCAACCAATAGTCCCTAAATTATTGCCTCTTGAGGGAGCACAGAATAGAACATTGCATACCCAAGAGGTTGAAACATCTATCCCTATAGCACAACCCTTTAAAGCTTCAACTTTTCTTGCTAAAACAAAGAACGAAGCACCCTAGACTCAGTGTGAATTGTCAAGGGAAACATAAAAATTGGTCACTAAATCTTCATTAACAACCACTTTCGATGCTTAATCCGACTCAAAATAGAAGCCTCGTAAGAGATGCCCCACTCACCCCAAGAAATGTAAGAAAACATTATGTTGGATTCTTAAACCACTATTAGAAGCCCAAGGCTACTATAAAGGGAATGGTCAAATGTGGGTGCCTAAATGTATCTTGTGTTTTTCCCTATCATCTATAGATCCATGTGAGTCGGATCTTGCATCTATAAAGCTAATTGAAGACCCCAAGAAGGAAAAGATCACGAAATACTACACACCTATTCTAGAGCTAGTTTGGGTACCAAAGCAAGAACAATTTGTATCAGTTAGCTCGAAAATAGGAAGGTCAAATAAACCTTCATGTCGTTCATCCACAAAAATACAAGCTTCTACAGAACCTCCACCTACCACTGTAAATATCCAAAAAAATAAGAAATAATTAGCACCTCTCATTGTAAGTTCACCACCTAAAGCAACGTTAAAAGTAAGATCATGGGAGAGTACCTTGCCACACTTTCAACTTGATGAAGCGCCTGTTGAGCAACCACGCAGGAGAGAGAAGACACCATGATTGCAAGCACCAAAAGTGTATGTAGAACACACACTCAGTACACATATATAGTGGGGACTCCTAGCTATATATAGCATAAGTGTGGGCTCTCTATATAGCTCCAGCACCCCCACTCAAAGAGGAGTTCCTAACTGTGGATGAAAAACCCCTTGGGGATACAAGGGAAAAACCCAAAGCACATATACATGCACTGTTATATTAACAATTATGAAAGTTTACAAGATTCGTTTTTGAGGATCTACATCACTCCATAATATACAATGTGCACTCTCAAGCCTATATATACAATTGAATTGATGCATATTCTTCAATATCTTTGATCAGCTTCAATATCTTTCAGCCCATGTACATATTGGTTGACGTGGTTTTTATCCTGTAAACAACATTAACTCAAGAAACATATTGAAATGTGAAGGCTAGAAATAATCATATCACATTTTCCTTAGAGACGATTTGCGACGCCGCTCTAGAGATGATAAAGAAACAAATAATGATGCCACGGGTACATATAACAAAAATGCAATACATCTGCGTAGATAAACACAAGCCAACACAAAAATGATATGAAACACTAGTGATGCTGTATAATCACAGTTGCCAAATCCTTGATGACGACGAGGGTGCAATAAGAAGATAAGAACCATAGCACCAATGATGACTATGTTAAAATAAGACGATAACAACAATAGCATCAATCAAGAGGACAATAACAGGCTCCCAAGTACGCATAAACTTTGTCACATTTCTCATCCTTGATGCCGAGAATATTTTCACTTGAAATATGAAGAAATAAACATAATACCAATGGTAAGTATGAGGCACCAAGCTCTCTGACGAAATAAAACATAATACCAATGGTAAGTACGAGGCACTGAGCTCTCAAGTACACAAACATAACACCACTGGTGAGTACAAGGCACCGAGCTATCAAGTATACATACAAGGTCTCTATCACATCCATCATCTATCACATCCATCATCTATCACATCATCTAGAAAAGTATTAGTAAAATCATGATGTAAAATTATCAAGGATACATACAAGGTCTCTATCACATCCATCATCTATCACGTCATCGAGGAAAGTATCAATAAAATCATGATGTAAAATTATTGATTGACCAAATACAAGTAACAAACTCCACCAATGATGAGGCAGCAACCGTATAATCAAGATTTGAAACAAAAAGCTCTATCTATACATGAGTTGGCTCACGAGTGCTAAATATGGGACGCTATCTTTGAACTATTATGACACTATCTTTGGACTTTTATAATGCTATCTTTGGATTGTAATGACGACAGTGCTCGACATAGTTTCCTTGAGCTAAAGTAATGTTGCCAGCCTTTGTGAGTCTCACGCTAGAAGTAGTGGCAATGATCTCTAAATATTGATTTAATACTTATGAGAAAAGCTATACATAAATACAACATGATGGTGATGTAATCAAAGCCAAAAAAAAGTAGCTCATGTTATACCAAGAAATATGGCAACGCTATTTACAACCAAACTCTTAAATAAGAATATATTTTCTTGAAATAGCATAAGATTTCAAGGTAAAAATACCAATATTTTATGATGTGTTGTTAATTGGGGCCGGTGAATGTAGCTGGCAACGTGAGACATCGTAGCTCACATCACTCTGATGTCTCTGTTTTGTGGCCAGACAAAGCTCGTTGACTTCTACAAATCACCTCCCTACACGCATGCGACTCGGGGCTTATAAACTCAAGGTTATGCATAGTGCACGTGAGATCTCATTAATAATAAGGTAGCTTGCATGCAAATGAGCACCATGTCCTATTGCAAACCACCTGTCTCTTGCCTGCTTCCGACCATGAGGCACACTGCATTGTTTTACAAAGGCCATGAGAGACAAGAAGGGAGCTATCATCTCCCAAGTCGAAGGAATCCGCACCTACAGTTTCAGCTTGTCTCACAATTCTATGCATACCTTTTCTCATAGTGCCAGCACAGCCGCTATCTATATCACGGGAAAAGCTGGCCTCAACAACAACCTGTAGATCTTGCTGGGCTGCAACAATATTGATGAGCACGCAGTTTCCATCTATGTCACAATTGTTAATTTTTGTGCCCATGAACGAGCACTAAACATACCCTATGCTTGTAATACATCAGGTTGCAAAGACATGATGGCTGCAAATGCAAGATGTCTTGCTCCATACACTTGCAATACTGACACAACTTGATGCTTTTCCTTGACGATATGATATGCGAGTAGAGTCTGGGTACTCTTCTAGCAGATCAGTCCCTGCTTTTAGTTTTAAAACCATGATCTGATAGAGCCCTATTGTCTTGTATGCCAAGAATTAACTATAGAAAACAAAGATATTCTTAGTTGATTGTCTGCTGGATTAACCCTATCCATCGTCCTCACCTCGCTACAAAAACTATCGTGCAATCTATGCAGCCAAAACTATATGCTAGAACAATTTTCTTTTTCTCTAAATAAAGCATGGTTAAAATCAGTCGTAACAAGCTAAACAAAGCATGCCAACAATAGTTGCTAATTGCATGCAGATGAGCACCATTTCTTGAAACACACGATTTTCCTTCATATCCAATTGTACTTTCATGCACGGTAGAAAAAAAAAGATAGAGAACCAAAAGAAACATCTACTTAGCTCACTGTGAAGATATCTCTACAACCACAAGATATTTCCTTGGATGTAGCGGCTTCTCACAACCGAGCTTTGATCCCATGTTGATGAGGGAGGAAGACCATGACAAGAGTCTCTGATACCATGTTGAACAACCACGCATGAGAGAGAAGACACAACAATTGCAAGCCCCAAAAGTGTATGTAGAACACACACTGAGTACACATATATAGTGGGGACTAAGAAAACAACAATTGTGCACCCTATCGGACCCAACACATAGCCCAAATGCACCATGTTACAACAAACAACACAAGAAAACAACACTCATGTTTTAGAGACCTAAGCAAATCTATGTGTGTTCCCAGAGATGGCTAGCTCACCAGAGACATACGCTTCTATTGGTACCCTTTTACTTTTCTCAAGTGTTTCACATATGTTACCATGTACTTTCTTGTGAAAGGGACTTGGTAAAGATACTCATGTGTGAGAAAAATTTTGAGGAGTTAGAATGGTTGATACATCTATGGACTACTAGTGATCCCTACCTACTATAGTAACGCCTGTTTCTCCAGCGGCACATGCCTATTCTTTTGTACAAGATGAGTATCCACGCATAGTGAGGTTCTTGATTAGCATATGTGCACAAGAAGATGATGAATAATTCATAATAGAGATTGAGGAAGACTAAGGCTTCATTCAAAATTTTTATTTTTTTTTAGATGATGAGGATAGAGGCCTAGTCTTAGGGATGCCACCCGGTCTATATAATATCCTGTTCCCTTGACTCCATAAGTGGTGATAGAAAGGTATCCTAGGAGTCCATATTTTGTTTTGGCTTATTTTTCATGATTTTTTTGTCTTTTCACACTGACATGCCTCTTGGATGTGTACTGACTCATTGCTTGATATTCTTGTGTAGGAACTTGAGAGAACTTATATGGATCTCCATCCACATGGATGAGGACATCTTCTTCAACAAAATGAGCTTCTCCATACCTCCAAGTGTACTACTTTCCATGATTCATGCTTGTGAATAAGTATATTTGTTGGTCGTGGTCTTCCGTGGTTTGATTAATTGCATTTAGTTATATTTTGTTATAATAGATGTATAAATTTGTCTTTGCTTAAGTTGATGAACTGGTGTTTAGTCTTATAGACGAGCCTTGACGTTAGGAGGTCGTGAATTTAGGTTAACTCATTTACTTGACCACTAGTCCTAGTTGGTAAAATCATCTAAGTGTTTGAGACCTTGGGAGTGTTTTAGGAATAGAGAGCTTCCTCAGTTAAACAAAAAAGGACACTAGTGATAATACAAAGGAAATGGAAGCAAAAAGCAAAAGTGGCTCAAAGGTAAAATCTTAAGCTGGAAGAGAAATCCCAGCTTGATTTGGCACTTCACTCACATGTATTGTCTATGGTACCAGAGCCCTAGAGGTTCCCAATGTGGGTGCTTTTATTTGAGAAGCAAAAATCCCATGGCATACAAAACAAGCGCACACAGTAAATAATTTTTAATCAAAAAGACAAAAAAAAATGACATGAAAAAGACTTCCATTAAGCTTAAAGTGAAAAATTTAAGCTCTTGTTTGGAGTTGTGAGATTTAGTTGGCTAATCAAAGCTGAAAGGAATGATTAGGGAATCTTGCATTTAGATAATCTTCTGAACTTTGCTACTACTAGGGTAGTTGCTTTAACCTTATCCATAAGTAATTAATCCATAGACTCATCCATAAACCCAAAACTCTTGATTGATTAATTTCATCAAAGTGCAATTTATTTGTCCTTCATGGGAGTGTAGCATCTCATAATTCTGTGCATTTCCTCATGTACTTTACATTCCCCTCATGATTTCTTTCCATATAGTTTCGCTTGCGTACTCTCACAGTGAATTTGTTTTGCCAAAAATCTATCCCAGATTCTCTACCACCTTGACAAATGGGCTTCACCTCACTAGCTTTTGAGGACGGAATCTACATCAAGAAGGGGGGCATGTTAACCGACGATGGAGACCAATTAAGAGTCATGCCGTGGAGTCACCATCAGGCGAATAGGAGGCTTCATGATTGCCCAACACTCCCCATCGCTTGGTGTTGACGTTTGTGATAAAGTCATTACAAGTGAACGTCGACTCAGTGGAGTCAGCATCGGGAAAATAGTAGGCGTGGTGATTGCCCAACACTCCCCATCGCTTGGTTTTGACCTTTGCAAATGGACGTCAGCTCAGTGAACATCGACAGAAGCCATATCACATTGTTTTAAGTCACGGGCCGGGCTTGATGGTCCTATAGGTGTTTGGGTGATCGATGATGAGAGGAGCACCACATATCTCATTTGACAGTATTTTTACTTTGACCAAGGATTTCATTAACATGATTACAAATACGTGAACACGTTTATAACATTGAGTGATGAAATTTCAAAATGCACGATCACATTAAACATTCACGTGAATTCCCCTTACCCTTAAAAAGTCATCCAATTTGGTAAGTTCACTCGGATTTTTTCATCTCCTAGCAGGCCCCATAAAAGAAAACACATATTCTCACGGGGTTTTGGTGGGTCTCCATGTCACCACTTACTGGATTTTTTGTGATCACATTGATTATGACTATGTGAATGTGATAATAAACATTGTCATCACAAGAAAATTCATGTGGTCACGTAGATATCCCTAACTTTGATCGGTCAGTATGGACGCCTAGGTGTGAATCCCCTATTCTGAAGGGTGCAAGCTAAAGAAGAGCGCTCTTGCTTTATCTCCATCTCCTTCTCCATTGTGTGTTCACGAGTGTGTGTGTGTGTGTGTGTGTGTGCTTGAGAGAAAGAGAGAGGGAGAGGGAGAGGGGGGGGGGGGAGAGAGAGAGAGAGCAATTGAGCATTGAGGTGGCATTGGCAGTGGCAGTGTCTCCCTCTTCTTTGCAGAAAGGAATCCTTCATGATCGCAAGCTTAAAGTGGTGAGTGACACACCCTTGCTCCCTTTGAGCTTGCTAGGTTAGCTTGGCTATGTGCTTGCAGCCATTCATCACTCACACAAGGTGCACGACAAGTCCCCAACTCCGACACATGCGACAGACGTGCGTAGTAGGAAAATAAAGTGATATTTACAAAAATTTAAAAAAGGTGTCACCCACTCATTCAATGATCCAACGGTCCTTGAAAACAATCACTTTTTCATTAAATGCAAGTTTCGTTTTCATAAGGTAGGTGTCGCTCCTTCATTATGGATTCTGGCATCACTAAACCAAAAAGAAATTCACAAGACAATGAACTAGTGTACAAATTTAAAGGTTTTGGCATCACCAATGCATTTGGACTGCCCAAAAACATAGAAAATGAATATCTACTTGCCATGTTCTGATGACCAAAGAGGGAGAAAAGGCTGAAAGATCCCCAACAAGGGGATTTTGTTGAATGGCACACAGAGGCCATTCCAAAAACAAATTGGAATGGCCTTTGTGCATTGTGAGACAATTTTTTCCTCACAGTGCATAGAGGCCATTCCAAAAAACATTGGAATGTCCCCCCATGTTTCGTTTGGCAGAAATCCCTTTTTACGTGTTTTTTGGCCTTTTCTCGCTCTGTATGTGTCAAAAAAGGGCAAGTAGACATTCATTTTTTGAGTTTTTGGGCATTCTAGACGCATTGAAGATGTCAAAAAACTTTAAATTGTAACACTAGCTAAGAGTTTTGTAATTTATTTTTATTTTAATGATGAAAAAAATACATATTGAATGAGTGGTGCCTACATCATGAAAAAGACGCTCACGTTTAATGAAAAGGTGACCACTTTCAAATATTGCCAAAAAAGTAAGGTTAACTTTTTAGAGTGTTAAGTTGCTTTTTGAGCGTATTCAATAATCACAAGTGCATTTCAAGAAAATTCTCTAAAGAGAGAAATAGAATTTCTTAGAAGGCCCTCCAAATGATCTCCGAAATCTCGTTATGCATCTCCTTATCATATACATCATGAGAGAAATTTTCTCTTCTTGTACCATTGCAATCCTGCTCTACAATGGTACATGGCCAAAACCCATCATATCCCTATAGTCCTTCATGGTCCACACAAACATTAAGTAATTGAATCGCATATATCCCATCCTTGTTCCTTGTCCTAGCATAAGCTTACCTGTCATCCATCACCTTTGTTTCCATACAAGTAGCGGTGATGTATGGCTACCCAAGGATAAGAGGATATGTAGCCATCTCCTAGACAAAGAAGTTTTGGTTGTCTTTCACATCCCCTATAGTCACCCTTACATTTGAACAAGCTCCATATAGCTCCCGTGATGAGTTATTTACTGCACGAATCATCCATCCTTGATTTATATTGATTGACCATTTTCCATTTTTAATACAGACTCTTGGACATGAGGCTAATCTCTGACCCATGATCTATTAGTGTAATGTATGGCTCTTCTAAGTCTCCCACTTTTACCAGGGTCTCAGTTGTTGCTCTTGTCCAATCACTCTTAGAGTGATAACTCTTGTGAGTTGTCTCAACTTCATCGTCATCATCCAAAAAGCGAACTTGTTATACTCATCTAGACTTAAGCATCCAACATCACGTTGTGTACCATAAACTTATACTCCTTCTGCATTTAAAATCTCTACTTCACCCTCTGCATGGATAGTTTCAATAAGAGATTGTTTCTTTCTCCTGATTATGTCAATGATCTCTTCATGGAACTCCCTCTTTGTTATGCCCAGGAACTTACCCAAGGTAAATTCAACCTTACTGATCAAAATACTCTCCTCCAAAACCTTTTTGAAAGCCATCACTACCACTAGATTAGATTGTATCCTTGTAGGCCGGACCCTTTGCTTTAGCTTTCATTGCTTCCTTCTTCTTTTCTTTAGAAGCTTCTTGAAGAGGCACTTTTGGTATAGGCATCTTTTTGGAGAAGCTACTCTAGGAGGCACTAAGTTGTTTCTATCTCCACTCCTCATGGTCCTTTTTGAAGGTCCCTTATCCCCATTCTCACACCATTGTTTCTCTTTGACAATGTCCTCATTGGCTTGACATTTTTCAATGTACGCATTCACTGAAAAAGAGTCTACAGGGTCATCCCAACCTATTTCTAGCCTAATGCAATCTCTAGTTTCATGCAAACACTCTTTAGTCATTTCACCCTTTATACAAAATTCTATTACACATGGACACAACTCTTCAATACAATTAGATACTTCTTCTTGAACCTTGAATCCTTTATGGATAATGGGATATACCTTGATCTCATAGGTAGCTGCCTCCACCATTGTGATGGCATGGCTAGTAGCCATGTCCTCAGCTAGATTCTTTATCCCTCCTTTTTCAAAGTTGTCCCCAACAGTTTCTTGTTTCACTTAAGTGATCTTGCCATCTTTAATGAAAACAAACTCTGTCATCAAAGAATATTTGAAACTTTCACAATCCCTCTTTGCATGGTCAATACTATCACACCATATGCATCTATTTACACAGCCTTCCCTATTTTGAGGTCTTTGCCCTATAGCTTGACCTCATGGTTGCTCCTTTTCTTCTAGCCTAGTAAGATTTAACTTTAGCTCTTACATTCATTTTACAATATCATCTAGGATGGATTTTTCACTCTTAGAACCACAATCACAGGCTGTATGGGACTCTAAGGAGCTCTTGGGGATTGATTTGGGTTGACTATCATCTTTTCTATTTGTCATTGTCGCTTAGCTAGCAATGAAGATGCATTTTCAACCTCATTCTATTTAGTCTTTAGGCCCTATTTGGCATCCTTATCCTCAAGTAGTAACTCTAACTTCTCTTGGATATCTTTCCCTATAGCCTACAAAAAGATCTTTGTCCTCTTTGAGTTTAGGTCAATCCTTGACAATTGATAGTAGCACCTTTTAAATTCCCTTAGAAGCTCATTAGATGAAAGTTCCTATTTTGGGGCCTAGCTACCCACTCTACAAAGGTTCTCTTAGTCACCCTTTTTGAGTACTCAATGAGATACTCTTCCTTAAAATCTAATTTGCATGCTTCCAAAGTTCCGCCATGTTCATTTTGAATTCCCCTTACATGATTTCTAATCTCAAGAATCATAGCTAGCTCAAAATTTTGTATCATCTCTGATTAAGGCACTCAATGCAACTCCATATCCTTCACATACTCACAAAGATAATTTGCTACATCTTTACCATCAATTTCGTATATTTTTTGCATCAATGATTGAAGCGCTTTTGTCGACAAAATCTCTCTTCTTTTAGTAGCTTCCTATTGCTGCATAAACACAATAAAGGCTTGAAACATTTGCATCATGATTGGATCAAACCATACCCCATGTTTCCCTTGCTTATCCATAGCTTTAAAGTTTTGATTTGAGATTGTAAAATAATCTTTTGTGTCAATAAGTGTGCAGTGCGTCTAGGAAAGCATCGGGTCTCTCACTATGAGTGATTGTAAGAGAAGCAAGCGAGTCATAGAAGATTGGAAGCTAGAGACACACTTAAAATGAACAAAACTCCATCCATGAAATATCTACTCTAAAAAATAACTAAGACCAACTCAAAACTCTAGTGCGTGTGATGATGTGGTGTAGCCTCACTCCTAATTGCACATGTATAGTGCATATTTTCCCTATCAAAAACCCTTTCTACCTTCTTCAATTCTTTGTTGAGGCCATTTCATGGAATATTAAGCACATCCATAGACAATCCCACATACCATTTTGAGGAGGTAAAACCCTAATTAGATCCCTCACACACTCGAACACAAGGTAGGAACAATGCAAAACTACACTAGCACACCATGGAAGATGCCTGTGTATCCCTTCACAGAGAAGCTCAAAGTGTTGATATCTCTCTTCTTAAATGTTCCTCCATCTATAATAGTCAAGGAACTGTGATTCATGTGGAATTTTGAGCCATTTTTTACCATTTTATGACCATTTTTGGCTCAAAAATGCCTTTTTTGTGGGAAACCCCCCTTGGAATCAAATTACATGATGAAACTCTATTTTCCACTTGAAAATCACTATAAATGCATCATTTATGATTGCACACAAAACCTGTTATTTTTTGTCGAAATCGTCTGCACTGAGCTTTCTGGGCGAAATGATTGTGTCATCTCTATGCACTTGACATATGTACATATCTAACCAAATTGGACATGTTTTTATGTGATGAAACATGCCATAGTGCCATGTCCACAGCCTTTTCACCTCCGTAAGGTATGTACACGACTGTAATTGTGGAAATCGTTCTCACACATTGCACATTATGTACATTGTCACATTTGGTTCGTCATAGAAAAAACCATAAAGAGAGATGTGAACATTCAAATTCACATAGTAAATGTGTCACAACATGACAATGCTTTGTAGATAGACCTTTAGGTTTAAGCAAGGTACTCCTGAATGATTGGGATACATGTCAGCAAAGGCGACAAGCGTGATGTGGCAAGCAAGCAATGGTATGTGTATAAAGGTGGAAGATGTTTGTAGAGCCATGAAAGAACAAGGACCCACGACTCAAAAGAGGGGTTGAGCCTATTTTTCAAATTTGAATATTGGAAAGTGAATCGCTGGTACTAATAGTGATTTTTTCAAAACAGACCTCATGTATGTATAAGATCCCCAAAATTTGGGTCTCTTTTAAAAATAAGAAAAACAGATTCTAATGCTTGTTCCATAAAATTCTGGTTTAGGATGCTTGTTTGACAGTGTTGTAAGGTTCTAAAGTGAAAAGCAAGGTCGTGTCCAAGTTCAAGTAGGTGAGACGAAGGTTTGGTTCAGTTTTGGAAAAATTCACTTCTTTTAGCTCTTTCATACAAAGCAGGGGACTAGATCCTTAATCTACAAGTCCAGGATAGCTATGGTTCAATTTTGTAAAAATTTGCTTTTCAAGCGCTTTTCATGCTATCTTTAGCTTGTCATGATTTTTAGTGCTTTATAGTAAAAAGTGAGTCCGCTTTCTTATTCTAGTGGACAAGGGGGCCCGGGGTTCAATTTTAGAAAATTTTCCTTTTAAAAAAGTTAAATTATGTTATTTCTATATTTTCATGCTTTTTAGCATATTTAAAAGGGACATGCTTTTTACGATGACCTAAACATAAAAATATTATTTTTAGTCTCCATCAAATTTAAAACGACTAATCAGAGAAAAAGCGAGATTAAACGAATATTTTACGAGAATTAATTTTATCAAAAGCGGTACCATAAATACACCGGGGCACTACGGGAAAGTCATAAATATGTTGGGGCATCATGATGCGGCATAGTCTAGTCACGATTTAATTAGTTTCCCGAATATTGTCCAGTTAGTCAGTTTTACTGTAAAAACTTAAGGAAAATTGGGAGAGTTGACTGTCAAAGCTAAGCCATGTTTTTATCAAAGTGCCCATAAGCTTGCATCTAATCCAAATTGATGAGGTAGCGCTAGTTTTTTTCTTGGGGCTCTCACTCCAGCCTTGTCTTGGGCCTATAAATTCACATGTAGTGCTCAGTTTTTAGTGTTGCAGTTGCTTCTTTTACTGCATGCAATACATACGTATTATATGGAGTGGTGCAAGATCTTCACCACCACCACAAAGAAGAAGAATACTCTCTCTCTACTTGCTTATTATCTTCTCTCTCTTTTCACGGTGTACGCGCACTCCAATGGCTTTCGTGGTGAAAACCTCTACATAGCTCTCATCACCATTCTCTTGCTGCAAAGCAAGAAGCCTTCCGACAGTCCCTAATAAATCCTAAATCATGGTGAGAAGTTCTAAACTCCATAGCCATCATCTCTCTCTCTCTCTCTCTCTCTCTCTCTCTCTCTCTCTCTCTCTCTCTCTCTCTCTCTCTCTCTCTCATTTTTTTTAGTAGCTATCCTCTTCGTGGTTGCTTTTTTGTATACAAGTACATGTAGGGACTTTTCAAGTGTGTATGAGTTGCTCCATGCTTATTTCATCATGTTTAACATGCTGATTTATGCACACAACGTGTTTATGGTCAGGGGTGTACATAAAAAGAGCTTTTTGTTTTACGTCATGTAGGTGGTAGGATCTCTTTTTTTGTCATAAATCACAAACCGTTATAAATCATCCCGAACCCTTTAAACCAGAGGTAAAATACATAATTTAGAATTTTTTTTCTCTTGAGTGTTATCTAAAAATCACTCACGAGCTAAGAGTTATGGTCAAAAAATAGCTTATTGCCAAATGCACAATCAAATTGTTGGACCCCAGGCTCCTTGGAGAACCACTATAAAGATTCACCGGTGGATGAGAAAAAATAATTAGCTGACCAAAAATCTTGATTAAACTTGATAATAAATGTATTTAGGTCTCGGATATCACTTTGTGAATGTGAGTTATTAACTATTTCATAATCGGGTTTACCTACACGTGTAGGGATGCTACCAAGGGGAAGTACCATATGACGTTGTGAGTTGACCGAGTTGTTTATGTATGATTTATGGTTTGTTTTGGTGAGTTGATTTCAAGTGTTAGATGTCCATAAACTTATATGAGGGTATATGGTTAGTCAACCCAAACCGTACGAGTAGCTATGAATAAAGTGGCTTTCTTTCCGTGTTACCATTGGTCGCATGAGTATCATATGGACAAAGTGATATGATAAGGTATTAGTATATATTATGAAGCTGAGCTTGATGAATTTTTTTAAAGTCAAACGCTTTCATGTTCATATTATGCATGCACCCAAAAATAGCAAAAAGTTATTTTTTGCATATATGTGAAGTTATTGTTTATTGTCGACCTAAGTGTCGAAGATTTTTGCATCATGTTTATGTTTATGTAATGATATCATATGATTTATGGAACCTCACAGATATATGTGGATGACTCATTTGCATATGTATGATTGCTTTCCAACTTTCTAGGTCAAAGCTAGCTCTTTCTGCTAGAGGGGTGAAGTGCAGATATGGTACATCACTTATGCATGATTGGATATTGTCAAAATTGTATTTTGATATCATGTTTAGTTGTTGTTTGGACTTATTCTATGCATAAATGATTTAAGTCTTAAGGGACATATATGTGGACTCCGTTTGATTGCAATGAATATGTCAAACTCCAAGTGTGGGAGTTGGTTTAGTATGGAATATGATTTATGGTCAAGGGCTGAGATCCCTCATGGATTATGGTTGTGACTTTGATTGTGGAAGCTAGTGTGGCTCTTGAATCTTTGTTTGGATACAGTTACGCTGCCAAAATTTTTGCAACCATGTTATGTTCTAAATGGTTTTGCAGGATTGGTTGTGCATCACCCTAAGTTGGGTAGAGTGCTCACCCATGTGATGTGGTTGGATTATGGTTTATGGTTTTGAATTGGATCATGAAGTGATTTGGATGGTTTATGGTGGATGTGTAAGGGTAGAGCTAGTTTAACTTCTTAGAAAAGATTATTTGTGCATATGGAAGATGCTATTGTGATTAGACTTATGTGTTATGTTTCTCATGGCAACGTCACTACAAAACTAGGATCACCTACACCGCTTAGCCTTAGAAAAAAGGGTTGTTGACCTGAGGCTTTTCTTGATTTGTGGTGTTGCTAGGTCTTCTTTTTGTTATGCTCATCTACATGGATAGTGCATCGGGGATTGAAAGACCTACACGTCTAACATGTCAGGGATCTTGCCTTGGCTTTGCCTAAACACCCAATGTTGGGCATTGAAGAGGCGTGGCGCCTAAACTAGTATGGTTGGTGTTGATACCCTACCACCTGCAGATATTTGGGATCCTTTAAGAGCTCGAGTTCATGGAGGGAGGCGAAGCTGCCTCTACTTTTGTCTATCTCAGGTAGGTTGGAGGTGTTATGGTTCGCTCCCGATGAAGTGAAATTCTCTCTGTCCGTAGTAGAGAAAAAGTGGATGGGTGGACCATGTGATCCCTACACAGGGTACGGTGCTCTGCTAGTCGTTTTGTTATATTTTTTATGTTATTGTATTAATTTATGGTTGCATATTCCATTTAGATGGAGCATTTAAAGATTTTCTTGTGTCATTTTCATGTGTCTTTGCGCACTCTATTTCACCCTCCACTATTCTCTCTCTTTCTCTATTTCTGCAATGCGATGTACACATATGTTCACCCTTCACAATGTTATTTTTTTTTAGTACACTTTCATTCATATCACCGGTTCAGAGGTAGCACCAATCGCTAGGTGCCTCTTGATGCAGTTCGGCTCATGGCCTGAAGTCCATGCTAGGTTGGGCGCGGAGAACTCTTCTCCTATGCAAATGCTTTTGCAACTCTGAAGTTTATTGAAATTTTATATTGAAATTTGTATAAAATTGTCTTTTGTGCATATACCCATGGGGAGGGGTATCTCTGAGTATGCAAAAAACCCAGCATATGCAACAGTATGAAGAATGTCTAAGAAGCATGAAACAAGGGTAATTAGGAAAAATATTCTTTAGATGCTCAATCCTTGGTCTCAATTGCATCCCATAAGGTTGGGAAACTTTCTATTGTGGAAAGACCAGCTGGTGTGTAAGATCCCCAATTTTTTTGTCTCTTTTAAAAATAAGAAAAATAGCTTTCAATATCTATCTTGTCAACTTTTGATTTAAGATGCTTGATTGACAGTATTGTAAGGGTTTAAAGTAAAAGAAAAGTAGTTTCCATGTTTCAGTAGGTCAAACGGATGTTTGGTTCAGTTTCAAAAAAATCCACTATTTTTAGCTTTTTCATGCTTTTTATGCTTTTAGGTGCTTTTTTTTGCACAAACGTGTTCCAGGAATCCTTCATCTACGTGTTCCAGAGAAACTATGGTTCAATTTTGTAAAAATTTACTTTTCAAGTGCTTTTCATGGTATTTTTGTCTTTTCATGATTTTTGCTTTTTAGTAAAAAGCGAGTCCGCTTTCTTATTCCAGTGCACAAGGGGAACCCGTGGTTCAATTTTAGAAAATTTTCCTTTTTTTGCTTTTTAGGTTGTTTTTAGCTTTTTGTGCTTTTCGGTGTT
The DNA here is from genome assembly GCF_014529385.1 of Adiantum capillus-veneris. Taxonomy (NCBI): domain Eukaryota; kingdom Viridiplantae; phylum Streptophyta; class Polypodiopsida; order Polypodiales; family Pteridaceae; genus Adiantum; species Adiantum capillus-veneris. Next base: position 77,029,005 of record NC_140934.1, on the reverse strand, counting down.
TTTGAAAAGTAAGATGCTTTTTAGGATGACCTAAGCATAAAAATATTAGTTTTAGCCTCCGTCAAATTTAAAAATGATCACCCGTAGGAAAAACGAAACTAAACGGGATTTTTACGAGAATTATTTTTATGAAAAGCACTACTGTAAATACGTCAGGGCAATAGGAGAAAGTCATAATTACGTCGAGACATCACGGTGCGGCATAGTCTAGTCAGGGTTCCATTAGTTGGTCGGATATTATTCAATTGATGAATTTTACTGTAAAAATTGAATGGTAAGTGGGAGAGTTGACCACCAAAAGCAAAGGCATGTTTTTAGGAAAGTTCACAAAAAGTTGCAACTATTTCTAGCCCAAAAACTAGCGCTAGTGTAAGGTCCCCATCTCGCATTGCTCCTTCCAATCAAAAATCAAGAGCACTAAGGGGAAGGGCTATGAGGTGTCATCATTGTTGTCAACCAAAGCATTTTGTCAATGAGTGCCAACAGAGGAGGTTGCACTCTTATATCAATCAGATTTTTTGTAGCACCATGTTTTTCTCTCGAACGGTAGAAGAAGAGTCATCAACTACATCAAACCAAGGTTCAAGCCACAAAGCCTAAAGCATTTGGTGGAAGCAAGTGGGCCTATGCTCTCTCTAGGTCTGGAGAGTTCAAGTGACGTCAAACCACCCAAGCATCACCATGGCATGCAAAATTGGAAGCCAATTGAGGTAAAATCTTTTCACCCCTACATATTTTGAGCTCATAATGGAGGATTATGTCAACTTCAACAAGAGGTAGAGGCCTATGGTGGAGGTGTCACCTTGTCAACACCTAAGGTATGCAACTTTAGTGGATAAAGCCTTGTCCTCCACTTAACATGTTGTAATAGGACTTATTGTGCAAAGCTTTGATATATTTTTTTTTTGGAGCAAAGTTTGTTCATTTCAGCGTTTTTCCACAGTCTAGGACTTTCTTCTAATCGTTTCCGTGAAGTTTCAAATTTTGACCCGGGACACCTCTCGGTAGCTAGTTTTGAGGATGCTAATGTCAAAATTTGGAAAAGTTTTGTATGTAGGAATTGTAGTCCTCAATATGAAGAAAAATATTTCTTCTTCAAGTTTTTTCATATTTATTCATTTTGATGCTCGTTTCAGCCTGTAGATTAAGGAGAAAGTGAGAAAATGTTGTTTTACGCTATTTTTGTAGAAACTGGCGACTTGCAGTTAAATTTCTGACGAAACTGAGTAGGATATGGATTTTTTGTATCACACAACTGTTGAAGAACTCAGCAAGATGAACAAATTCATATGAGACGGCCCCGGGAAAATTCCAAACCATTTGGGAGTTACGGTTCACAGAAAATGGCAGAGAAGTGTGGACTAAGTTTCTAAATTTTCTAACTCGCATGCATGTGATGTGTTTTGTGGTTCTTATCTGTTTGCATGTAGGATATCTCTTTTTGACCCCTATTTTTGGGCCGCTTTGCTTAAGACTCGAGAGAGGTCAAAAATATCCACTTTTTTATGAAGAAGACAGCCCATACTCACAAGGAGACTATTCTACTGTGATGGCGCCTTGAGATTGTGATTGTGAATGAGAGTGAGAGTGAGAGTGAGATTAGAATTGAGACTGTGCACAAGATTGAGAGTGAGATAGCTCGGGGGTGTCAGGAGGTTTGACACGAGCTATGCTCTTCTTGTACCCGTGAATTTACATCAATATAGATCCCTGATTTCTTGCGTCTATTCTGTGTACTTGCAATTTCTATTATTCAGTTTGTTGTGCTCCCGTGTCTCATAATACATGTATAATAAAATAGGCCAACAATCTTTTCTTTTTGTTTCCTGCAACACATGCATGTAAATATATACATTGATAGAAAAATATTCTACTAGCAAAAGATTTTTTTCCTATTTGGAGCAAAAATGCTAGACCAAATCCTTAGATCCCCACATCTCATTATCTTGCCCACTCTTTTGATATAAGAATATTTATTCTATTCTAGCTTTGTGCTCTTTTAGCTCTAGCTCCAATTTTCCACCCCTATATAAACCTTTATGAATCACTAAGTCATTCCAAAAACAAAAAACGGTTTGTGATTATCTGCTTATCACTTTATTGCCATGGAAAGTGTTTCTTTCCCCACATTCAATGGCAAGAAGGGAAAAGACATCACCACTAATTTTTTGGATAACTTTGACATCGCTTATGTGGTTTGCAACAAGAATGATGATGTTTCACAGCTACAAATGTTTCCTCTAGTGATGAAAGTGGAGGGCAAGTCTTAATATAATGCTTTGCCCCAGGCTACCAAGAATACATGGAACTTACTATAGCTTTTCCAGGAATAGGGAGAGGGTGTAAAAGTCCCAATTTCTTACATGTTGCTTCTTTGATCTTTTGAAAAATCAAACAAGTTGATTTTCCTTACCAGGTTGGTATTGAATGCTGGGTTGAAAACTTTGAATAAATGCAACCCACTTATATCATCTATTAAGGGTTGAGACAGTAAGTACTTGATACTTTGTTGATCAGTTTTGATTTTTAAATCAGCACGCATTAAATAGTGTTTCCAAATTTTCAAGGCATGTACAACAACAGTCAACTCTTTGTCATATGTACTAATTTTTTGTTTAAACGGCTTAATTTATGACTTTCAAATGCGAATGGATAGTTATCTTGCATAAGAACTATACCAATACCTTTTTCACTAGCATCAATGACTACGACAAAGTCGAATGGTCTATCTAAATCAGGAAATTGCAGTACCGATGCATTTATCAAAGCATTTTTAAGTGCATTAAAGGAACTTCCTTGCAAATCAGACCATACATAAGGAGAATTTTTCTTTAATAGGAAAGTGAGGTAATGAGATTTGTAAGAAAATTACGTACAATCTTCCTGTAATAACTACATAGACCAAGGAAAGAACAAAGTACATGCAAATTTTTGGGTCTAGGCCATGACTGAATGGATTCAATTTTCTTAGGGTCAAAACAATGTGCCACAAATATTCAATTTCAAATTGAAAAATGAACTCTTTTCAGGATTCAAATACAAGTGATTTTGTGCAAGCAGATCAAACACGTGTTAAGTGCTCTTTATGTTCTTGTTCTTATTTATCGAATACAAGAATTTTGTTGAAGAATACAATCACAAAATGTTGATGGTCAATGAAAATTTTGTTCATCATGCGTGTGAACGTGGCTAGTGCATTTGTTAAACCAAATGGCATGACACAAAATTCATAATGTCCATTTGTGCTTTGAAAGCAGTTTTGTAGACATCTTGGTCAATTATTTTGACTTGGTGATACCCTGATTTGAGGTCAATTTAATATTTTTTTTCCTTTTAGTTTGTCAAATAGATCATCCACTCTAGGAATAGGGAACCTATTCTTGTTGGTGATCTTGTTTAAATCCCTGTAGCCAATACACATACAAAAAGTTCTTTTTTTTTTCTTAACAAGAAGTATTGGAGCTCCATATGGTGAACTACTAGGTCTTATGAGTCCTCAATCAAGCAAGTCAGTGATTTGAGTTTGTATCTCCCTTTGTGCCGTTGGATTTACATGGTAAGGTGCTCTACAAGGAGGTTCACTACTCGGTATAATATCTATTTTGTGGTCTTCTGGGCATGAAGGTGGAATTCCAGGTGGTAGGTCATGCATGAAATAGTTCTTAAATTGGGAAAGAAAATCATCATGCGAGGATTTATGTGAGGTTTCACTTTAAACAAAGATTTGATTTACCAGCAGTAGATATGTTTTCCCTTGTTTTCGAATTGCTCTTTTGACTTGAGCGTGAGAGAGAAGTGGAAATTTGGATGTGCTAGTGTTGCTTCAATGGAGAAATTTTGATTATTATGAGTGAGAGACATGGTACGTGTTTTATAATTAATCAACGTATCAAATTCATGATAGAATGGCATTCCCAAAATCATATCAAGACCATGCAATGGTGCTACCAAAAATTTAGGTGCTTGTGTAAATTCACAAATGCAAACTTCAATAGACACTTGGGTTTTGCAATTAACATTTTGGTTATTAAAAATAGTTTTGACTCCGTGAGGTGAAGAAATTTCAGAGAGAGAGAGAGAGTTGTTGTGCCAATCATGTAGAAATAAAATCATGGCTACTGCCATCATCTAAAAGAATGGTGACACTTTCATCCTTGACTGTGCCTTGCACTTCAAACAAAGTGTAAGGAGATATAGGAGTACCGGAAGATGGGTTGTCATCAGGATCATACTCAGGATGATATGCCTCACCATAATTAGCTTCCACTTCATTGTCGTTGGGATTAGAATCTTTGATGAGGTTAACAGTAGCACCGTTGCGAAGGTTGTTGTTAAAAGTTCTTTGGTTTGGATTTTGGGTGACTCCATTGGATTGGCCATTGTGCTTAGCAGGACCTTTTGGGTACTTATCTTCATAGTGACTATACTGGAAACATTTAAACACTTCACCTTTTTTTTACCATTAAAGGTTTGATCAGGACGTTGGTTGGAAGGATTTTGGTTGCCTCGTTGTTGTGTGTTGCTATTGTTGTTGCCATAAGGTTGAGAATCTGTAGCAAAATTGTTAATCTGCGTCTCTTGAAAAAGGTACAGTTTTGATGTTTGTTCCTATCAAAGTTGGGAGGGAAGGAAGCTCTCTTGTTATGGTTAGTGTTAGCAATTTGTTTAGTGTGAGAGGTTGTCTATTTCTTCGCATTAAGCTCTAAATCAATAGTCTTTGCTAGTGAATCCAATTGAAACATACCTACCTTAGCACCAATTTGTAGTGCTAAGCCAAATATATACTTATGATTTAATCTCCTACAACTGACATGTTCAATAGCTTGAAACTGAATTAAATAGCTCTAAAAACAATCCACGTAGCCTTGTACGTCTTCATTTCGACCATGTCAAATTAAATTCCATTGATGGCGTGCTTTAGCTTTATATTTTCTGGGAAAAAATTGAGGCAAAAACAACTTTTTGAATGCATGCTAGGTACGTGGTCTTTTACCATGTTGTTTGGTGGTGTTCCACCACAATGTAGTGCTATTGATGAGATGATTTGATGCACACTTTATCATTTCACATTCGGGAAAGTCTTCATCATGAAAATACTCATCTAACTGACTAACCCATGCTAAAATTGTGCTAGCATCTTTAATATCATCAAAATCCTTGAAAGTGAAGGCTTTCTGCTCATTTTGTTTTGCTTTGATGTCGGTGCAGATTCTATGCGTGCAGAATGAAATAATTTATCTTGAAGATCTTGCCTTTGTATGCATTCATAAGTAAGAGATTGTTGTAGATTAGCGATTGCTCAGCAATTGTGGGCCGTTGTGGAAGATGTGCCATGATTGTGTGGTTTTTCTTTCTTTCTCTTTTTCTTTTTTTCCTCTCTTTTTTAAAATATTTTATTTTATTTTTTTAATAAAGGGTTGTGAGTGTATATGTATATGATGATATTCTTGATAATGCCAAGAAATGAAATAAAGGGATAAGCAAAAATAAATGGGTATTTAGCTTGACGGTCTCTGATGGCATCCAGTCTAGAAATATGGTGAACCAAGTTTGGTTGAGAACGATGACTAGTTGAGAGGTTAGTCTATAGACCAATTGAATTTTCATTGGCATCCAATCTCCCACGTCCCAAAAGCATTGGAAATCACTCAATTCAAAGCTTTTGGTTACGGTAATCTTTATTACATCTTTGGTAGTCTACATTATGGTTTTTGAATTTTTGATTTTCTTCAAAGAAGAAATGAAGCTTCTTATTGACGGGATTAATTGATAATGTCTTGTTCAAAGGTCAAGCTTTTGGACCTCCTAATTGTCTCTGATTAGTAGACTTGGGTTTGGTGGTTTCAATGATCTCTTGAGCCTCCAAAAAGGGCTCAACAGGTGAATTTGGTTTTTCTTGCATCTTTTTGAATGGAGAATTAGTCTCTTTCACCACCTCCTCATTAGTCATTACCTAGTTGGTGTCCTTTTTGTGCGCCTTGTAGGCACTCTCATTGGGCTTGGCAACCCTCATGACACACCACCAAGCTGTCTTGACCACTTGATTTCAAACCACTTCTATCACGGAGTAGTTCTGAGCATAATGACCAATTTTGCACCATTTGCTACAGGCATTGGGAAAACAGGCAAATGCTATCTCTTTCCAAAAAGCACCCATTCCACCCATATTACATTTCAAATATTTGGGGATGGACTGGCTCATATTCTAGAGTATGCAAAAATTTCCATCCAAGACCGCACTAACCCGCTACCTCTTTGAAATAAAAAACACTCAACCCAACATAGCAGCAATAGAATCCATATGGTCTTGGAGCCAGAGAGGGAGATTCTTAAGTGTAACCCATACCGGGCCAAAGTCCATAAACTCATCATTTGGACAAAACTGTAGCGTCCAAGGCATAGCAAAAGCAAAGTGGGACACCCCCTAAATGCCTCCTCTAATAAGCAACTTCTAGATAGTTTTCTCAAAGGCACACTATGCCATGTAAAATCCTTTTCCCACCATTGTGAAGTGGCAAATTACATCTTTACTATTTGTTGCTATTGTTGCCCACTCTCATAAGCCTTAGGACAACATTTGACGGCCCATAAAATAGAGAAGCACCAAGTGAGCACAACATGCCTCTAAGATCTTGAGGGCACCTTCATGACTAAACTCAACCTGATTCACAAACCCATCCTCCACCTTCTGAATGATAATGATCACCGCATGAAGAATCTCCTCATCCAATGAATGAACCTTAAAGGAAGAGTAATTTAATATTTTTGTGGGGGCTGAAGATGTTTGCAACGGTTTCATTTGCTCTCTTCTTTCCCGAGTCTATCAAAAATTCAAAATTGCTAAGTTGATCTCTTGATCCAGACGAATCAATCCCCTCCCTTGTATTGGTGACTAGATCTACAGACACATCCCCTATGTTTATGTTGGTGAGAAATCCCCCAAATAGAGGGGTTGGCATAAGAAAAACACGCTAATTAATCCCAAGAAAATGAGCATGCTCACAAATCCTATTAATAGCGTGATTTTAGTGAACAAGGGAAAGTTTAATAAGCACACTAATAATGTAGACCCTGGCATTGCCAACGTACTGGAAACACTAAATGCAAAGGCACCCAGCATGCTCAACATCAGCAACCCTCCTCTAGCTTGGAGATTGAGTAGAGCTTCCACAAGGTCACACAACGCTCCTCCACAATGTACTAATAACACCACCAAGTTTTGAGTCCAATAGAGGTTGTAAGAGGGTAGCCAGACTCCAATCTACTGATTCCACCCAGTGTAAGCTACTCGGCAGCCTCCCATCTTGCACTACACAGACCACTCAACACTACGACCTCCATCACTATGCTCACGAGTCCTCCTTTAGACAACTACCTTTCATTTTATTTCTACACTCGCAATCTTTGCTAAATATTGAATTATGAAAAAACAATCAGGAGGATTTTTGTTGAGATTTGCACAATTGTGCATTAGGTCTCCCCAATCTTAAAAAAATAAGAAACATTTCAAAACATCTTAGGTGCATAAGTGAAGGGCAAGTTTAGGAAATGAAAAGACCATGGAAGAGGAAAGTCAAAAGACTTTTTGTGTCCATATAAAGAAGAGATGGTCAACTGCACATTCATACATTTTTGTTTTTCTTTCACGTATTTTTCCATCAGAGTGTTCTTGTTTTTAGAGTGTCCTTGAACTATATAGGTGTTGACTATATATTTTTTGAATCCATTAGGTAATCTTGAATTACTGTCTACTCACTCACTTCTAGAACAAGTTGAGGGCCACTTTTCAAATTTTGGTCCACCTCTCTCTTGATATGCACTTGAGAGCAAGGCGTCAAGGCTATGCAGATTAATGCCCACTTGAAGACTCAAAGCTTGGAGCAAAATCTCTTATGAGATCTTTCCATGGGATGGATGGTCAAGAAGGTTGATTATGGTCAAGCATTAGTGGAGCCAAGAGCATCTTCATTTTCCATGATTTTCTTTCCATGGGGATCCACTCCTAATTTATTTAAGCAATATAATATCTATACTTTGAAAATAGGGTGGCTAATAATGAAGCCAAAGTCAACAAAGGAGGATAGAGGGGCCTCCTTGTCTCCTCTCTCTCTCTCTTTCTCTCCATCAACCCACCACCTTCTCTCTCTCTCTCTCTCTCTCTCTCTCTCTCTCTCTCTCTCTCTCTCTCTCTCTCTCTCTCTCTCTCTCTCTCTAAGCTTGTCCCTTCTCTCTTACTCTCTATGGGCTTGTCCCTTCTCTCTAGCTCTCTCTTTTGTCAACAAAAAGCTCTATCTCTCTCCTATACACACACACACAAGCTGAAAACAGCCAATTTGTAGCACATACATACACACACTCTTCACTCTCACTCTCTTACTCTCTCTCTCAATGGCTGAGAATTCTCATTGGTTCTCTCTCTTCTTCCTCTCTACTACACATACACTTACATGCATTCTCATGACCACTTGTAAATTTCTCCTTTTACTCTACCTATTGTCACCCTTACCTTTTGTATAATTTTAGAAAAAACCAAAATTTATTGTATATTCTCCTTGTCTCTCTATAGGGGTTGCCACCCATCGACTAGAGAGCATCTAGTATACATCATTATCCCTAAATAATGATAGATGTTGATTGGATATACTTTTGAGTCAGATATGTGTTAACCCTATAGTCAGAATTATGCTTAGTTAGATAGATGTACTAATTAGATTTGTGCTCAGTCAGATGTTGCTCAGTAAGAATAATGTTGAGTCAAATTTCTGTTGGGTCCAATTTATGCTGAGTTGGATTTTTGCTAGGTCGGAAATTGGTTAGCCAGATGTTGGTCAATCAAATCTTGCTTAGTCGAATTCTGTTAGGTTGTAGGTTAAAGCTATCAATTGTAATGTTGTTGAGAAATTTTATGAATGACTCTATACAAGAATCAATTTTACGAGTTCTTTCTCTCTCTCTCTCTCTCTCTCTCTCTCTCTCTCTCTCTCTCTCTCTCTCTCTCTTCTTGCTATCAATCAATCTTTATCCATCCATTTTTGAGAGTCTTCTCTATGTTTTTCCTTAGGGTGCTCATGCTACCTCCAAATGCTTGCAAATAGTCGAGATGACTATTGCAAAGAACAGGCGTAGGAAGAATCAAATGATGCAGGTGCAATTGATTCAGCAAGATCCCACCAAAGATTTGTGTGTGTGTGTGTGTGTGTGTGTGTGTGTGTGTGTGTGTGTGTGTGTGTGTGTGTGTGTGTGTGTGTGTGTGTGTGTGTGTGTGTGTGTGTGTGTGTGTGTGTGTGTGTGTGTGTGTGTGTGTGTGTGTGTGCATTCTTTCACCCCACTGAACTGCAACTCAGTAGTACAGGAAATGGTGAGTCTTCATCACTAAAACACCATGATCGCCAAAGTGTTGAGGGTGTATCAACTCAGTAGTACATGAAATGGTGAGTCTTCATCACTAAAACACCATGATTGCCAAAGTGTTTAGGGCATACACCCTCAACAGGGAAAAACATAGAGAAGACTCTCAAAATTGCATGCGTAAAGATTGAGTGAGAGCAAGAAGAGAGAGAGAGAGAGAGAGAGAGAGAGAGAGAGAGAGAGAGAGAGAGAGAGAGAGAGAGAGAAGAGAGAGAGAGAGAGAGAGAGAGAGAGAGAGAGAGAGAGAACTTGTAAAGCTAATTCATGTATAGAGTCGTTCATAAAACCGCTCAACAACATTACAATTTATAGCTTTAACCTACGGCCTAACAGAATCTGACTAAGCAAGATCTGATTGACCAACATCTGGCTAACCAATAGAAATCCGACTCAACAGAAATTTGACTCTATAACATTCGACTCAACATAATTCTGATTGAGCAACATCTGACTGAGCACAAATTTGATCAGTACAACTATCTGAATAAGCATAATTTTGACTATAGGGTTAACACATATCTGACTCAGTAGTATATCCAATCAACAACAAGGCAATGGTCTTCCTTCCGGGGTTGGTCCATGTGCCATGGCCCTCTTGTCTGGCATTAAAAATTGGAAAGATTCCTCCTCTCCACTATGTAAAGAGGGCTAGAGGTCACTCTCAAGACACAAAGAGAGACAATTACCAACACAAGATCATCACAAACACCATATACATTTCACAAAACAATCATGCACTAAGGGAGTAGGCAAGCACTTGGAGGCAACATGAGCACCCTAGGGCAACAATCGACAACTCCATTCTACTCTTGGACATTCTTAGCACTTTTCATCACTCATGATGTTCCTAGTGTTCCCATCCTCATGATGTTTCCTATACTAATTTTTCCTCTAATCCACTAACCTTCTAACTCTTGAGATTTCCATGCATGATATGGTGGTCCATTCTCCTTTGTGCATGCTCTACATCACAAGCTCTCTCTCTCTCTCTCTCTCTCTCTCTCTCTCTCTCTCTCTCTCTCTCTCTCTCTCTCTCTCTCTCTCTCTCTCTCTCTCTCTCTCTCTCTTTCTTGGATGTTGGTGTCATCTCCAAACCACCATTGTAAGTATCATTAAGAAAATAAGTTTGATCTCCTCATGCTTGTAAGAGATTCTATCTCTCTCCCTAGATCTCCATTTGGGATTATGCTCGCTAGTGTTTTTGCAAGTCACATTGTCTTGATTTTTTCAAATGTCTCACACTACAATGCCTCCACTAGCCAGCTACCCCTGTCAAACAAGCTATGATGTAGACCACTCCCATGTGCTATGCATATCAGCATGTTGAGTGTGCTCCTCCTACTCCATGTATTACAAGTGTTTCCTCATTGATTGTATGTCATTTTTATCCTCTTGGCTATCTACATCTATGTCCCGGCCACATCCCAGGCTAGGTGGTGCCCCTATTGTGTATCTCCTATGATGATCCATCGTGCATAGTCTTGGTGTAGAGGCCACCGGATCTGTTTTGCACTTGCAAAGACCTTTAGTTAACAAAGAGTAGAGGTGCATTACATCAATCATGGACGAGTGGCTACATGAGTTTTCAAACTAGAGGACTAAAGGCAAGGATACTGTAGAAGCACTAAAGCCCTTCATCAAAGTTCTAGTGCCAGGTTGTACAATCATCGATATCCAAGAGGCATTGCTTGTGCTAATTGCAAATCAAGAGCATTAAGAGGGAGGGCAATGGGGTATCATCATTGATGTCAAACAAATCATTTTATCAATGAGTGCCAATAAAGGAGGTGAAGAAAGGACGGTAAGTTTTGCTTTTGAGAAACGCATCAACACTCTCACATTAGTCAATTTTTTTGTAGTACCAAGGGTTTTCTCTCCAATGGTTGAAGAAGAGTCATCAACTACATCAACCACGAAGTCCAAGCCACAAATCCTAAAGCATTTGGCGGAAGAAAGTGGACACATTCTCTCTCTAGGCATAGAGAGTTCAAGTGAAGTATGGCCACCTAAGAGTCGCTACCGCGAGGCTACCGCATGTAAAATGGAAAGGCAATTCAGGTAGACTCTTCTCGTCCAGTCTATTGAACCGAGTATGGAGGATTATGTGGACTTCAACAAGAGGTAGAGGCTTGTGGTGCAGGTGTCACTGTGCGCTCCTTGCCGCACTGTCGAAGCAAGGGACTTCCCTAACACTGTGTGCGATCCACAGACGGCTCCAAGCACACAACTAGATTAACTAGTAAGCTCAAAAGAGGGCAATGGTGTGTCACTCACCGCTCTATGCTCCTGCTGTAGAGGATTCCTCGCCACGAAGAAGAAGGAGACGCCGCTACGTCGCGCTCAACCGCTTCACCGCCGTCGTGTCTCCGCAATGCTTGATCACACACTCTCTCTCTCTCTCTCTCTCTCTCTCTCTCTCTCTCTCTCTCTCTCTCTCTCTCTCTCTCTCTCTCTCTCTCTCTCAAGTACACACACACACACTAGTACACAAGGAGATGGAGCAAGAGCACCTTTCTTGCATTGCACAAATGAGAGAATGAGTGAATTTTAGGTTTAGTTGACTTTTATATGAGCTCACCCCATTCACACTTGGGCGCCCATGCTTAGCCAACTAATCCCTTGAATGCCCCAGTTAGAGTGCGCCTCTCAACGGCGATCACTCTTACCCTTTTCCTATTGGACCGACAAGCCCGGTACCTGACTCTACCAAATAAATAATACAATGTCCACCGTAGGTTACAATGTCCGTCATAGGTAATAGGGTGTCCGTGAGCCATGAGGGTTAACATGCCCCCCTTCCTGATGTAGATTCCGTCCTCGGAAGCTATTGAGTTGAAGCTTGTTATGTCCATGTTGTAGAGCATCTGGATTTGAATTTGCAAGGCAAGGTCACTGTTTCAGCAAGAGGTATTATATGGCCATAAATCATGAGGGGAATGTAAAGTACATGTGGAAATGTGTAAATGCAAGATTTATGAAATGTTAGACTGCCATTAAGGACAAATAAATCGCACTTTGAGTAAATTAATAACCAAGAGTTTTGGGCTTATGTGTGAGTCTATCAATTAGCTAGCTATGACTAAGGTTAAAAAAAATACTCTAGTACTAGCTAAGCTAAGAAGATTATCTAAATGCAAGATTCCCTAATTGTGCTTTTCAGCTTTGATTAGCCAACTAGCTCTCACAACTGCAAACAAAAGCTTGAAATTTAATTGTAAGCTCGATGGAAGTCTTTTAAATGTCATTCATTTTTTTTCTTTTTCTCTTTTTTACTTTGGTTCACAATCATTTGACGTGTGCTCTTATTTTGTATGTCCAGGGCTTTTTGCTTCTCAAAGAAAAGCGTCCACACTGGGAACCTCTAGGGCCCTAGTACCATAGACAATACATGTGAGTGAAGTACCAAATCAAGCCAGGATTTCTCTTCCCGCATTAGATTTTTCATTTGTGGCACTTATGTTTTTTGCTTCCATTTCCTTTGTATTCTCACTAGTGTTTTTGTTGTTTAAGTGAGCAAGCTTCTCTATGCCTTAAACATTCCTAAGGTCTCAAATACTCAGATAATTTTATCAGCTAGGCCTAGTGGTCAAGTAAATGAGTTAACCTAAAGTCACGGTCTCCTAATCTCAAGGCTCATCCATAAGATTAAACTCTAGTTCCATCAACGTAAGCAAAGACAAATTTATACATCTATAATGGCAGATAACAAACATAACTATTGCACTCAAACAAACCATGAAAAATCATTATTAGAAATTATAAATATCCACCAACATGAATCATGGAAAGTAGTACACCTGGGGTATGGAGTTGCTCATTTCGTCGAAGCAGATGTCCTCAGCCATGTGGATGGAGATCCATATAAATCCTACCTAACACATCCAAAAAACAAGCACTATACCTCTAGGAGGCATGTCAGTGTGAAAAAATTAAAAGTCCTAGAAAACAAACTCAAAACACAATCCAGACCCCTAACCTACCTATTTGTCATCCCTTTTAGAATCAAGGAAAGAGGATATTATATAAATCGGGTAGTGATCCTAAGGCTAGGCCTCTATCCTCATTGTCTAGATAAACGAAATCATTTTCCGTGAGGCCATAGTCTTTCTCGGTCTCTATTATTTCTTCTTCATCATCCTCTTGCGCAAGCGTGTTAATCAAGAACCTCGCGATGCGTGGATACTCATCCTGTGCAAAAGAATAAGCAAGTGCCACCGGAGAAACATTCGCTACTGGGTAGGGATCACTAGTTATCCATAGACGTATCAGCCATTCTAACTCCTCAAAATTTTGCTCACGTGCAAGTCTCTCTACCAAATCCCATTCACAAGAAAGTACAGGGTAGCAGATGTGGAACACTTGAGAAAAAGAAAAAGGGTACCTTTCATCAAAAATAGAAGCGCATACCTCTGGTGAACTAGCCATCTCTGAGAATACAGATAGATTTGGTTAGGTCTTTAAAACATGAGTTGTTTTTGTGTGTTGCTTGATGTGACATGGTGAATTTAGACTTATGTGTGGGATCTGATAGGGTGCTCTCTCATTGCTAGTCGCTCTTGCTCTCTTTTTTTTCTTTTCTTTTTTAATTTTTTTTTGTTTGTTTGCTAGAACTAGTATAAGGCTTTATATATACATTCCCTAGGATTGGAGATTGAGAGGTCAGGGAGGAAGTTTGAGAGGGAAGCAAGTGAATGATGGATGTCAGCAAACACTCCCCCCTTCCTTGGGTAGATCATACCTTTTGGAATGATGTCATCACCTTTTGAAACCAATTGTTCCAAGTTGTTATGGGTGAAGGCTTTAACCAATAGTTTTTTATCGCCCTATGTGTTTCATCTAGTTGCAAGGGTGGTAAGGTACTCTCCCATGATTTTATTTGCAACATTGTTGTAGCTGGTGAACCTACAACGGGAGGTGCAAACTCTTTCTTGCTTGTATGGATATGTACAATGGTAGGTGGAGGTTGTGTCGAAGCTTCTATTTCCGTATAGGAACTACATGAAGAGCAAGAAGATTCATTTGCTTTCCCTGTTCCTGAGCTAGGTGGAACAAATCGTTCTTTCTTAGGTACCCAAACTAGCTATGGAGCAGGTGTGTCGCATTCCGTGATTTTTTCCTTTCCACAATCTTCAACTTTTGGAGCCACGGGATTGAGCTCACATGGGCCCGGTGACAAGTAAGAGCACAATTTACGTTTTGGCACCCAAATTTGATCATTTCCTTCATAGTAGCCTTGGGCTTCCAATAGTTTTTTAGGAATCCAATGCAACATTTCTTTACATTTCTTGGGGCGAATGGGACGTCTCTTACCAGGCTGCTGTCTTTTAGCATTGGCTATGGTTGCTAAAGAAGCTTTAGGGACCCACTTGTATGTTTTCTTTGTTATATTGGGATGGGTCTTGTGTGTCTCAAGCTTTATTTCAGCTACATCAGTTGAAGCTCTAGAGACTTGGGCTATGGGGACATATGGTTCAACCTCTTGGACATGCAATGTTTTGGGTTTTATTTCCTTAAGAGGCAATATCTCAGGGACTATGGCTTGCGTGGCAGGGCTAACAGTTGGTTTCTGTGTTGTGACACCCCCTGTCCCCCAATCAATAGTGCATTTGGTGGCTATCATCCACATGCGTCCTAGGTTTATATTACCCTCCATAGTTCCAGTAGGCATGACCAAAAAGTCTTGAGCTACAACCCCATTGTCATAACTGACAGAAGTGTGCCAAATTCCAAAAACCGCAGTTTTTTCTTGTTGACACCCTTGACTTGGATAATACTCTCAGATAGAGGTGGCTTCCCTAACTGACACCACACCCCATATGATAGCAGATTATATTTAGCACCCGTGTCCAATAAGGCATTATATAGCACTTTTCCATAGGTGCCGTTTAGCTCAATAGGGTATCATAGAGGTGTGTCAGAGTCCAACCAATCCTCGTCGATTTCAACGTGGAATGCATGTGTGACTCCAAGGTTAGCCTCTCGTTTTCGTCTTATACGTTTTTGTCGCTCCTTAGCCTCAGCTTGAGCTTGTATCTTCTTCAATTCTATTTGTGCCTTAGCTGCCTTTTTTGTATGGATGGCACGTAACTCCTCTTGGCTTAAAGGATCATAGTATCTTTTAAATTTTCTCCCATTGAGGAATCCAATGGTTTCAACTCCATCAAGAGTCTCCACACGAATGGTTCCTTGTGGGGTGATCTCACATACTCTATATGGTCTTTTTTCCGCATATTTCAACTTTTTCTTTTCGTTACGCACTCCATACATAAGGACTTTATCACCAACACTGATATCTTTGTTCTTGAAATGACGGTCAAACCATTTCTTCCTCCTATCTTTCTCCACAAGTGCATTTTGCACAGCTAATTGCCTCTCTTCATCTAGCCTTTCAAGGATATATAATCGCTCAACTAAGGGGTTACCATCCCAACCTTCTTGAGAAGCTACTCGAAGACTAGGAACGACAAACTCCCATGGCATAACCGCTTCTTGGCCATACACCATCTTGAATGGTGTGCAATTAATGGCAACTTTATACCCAGTACGATAAGCCCATAGAGCTGATGTAAGCTTTAAATCCCAATCTGTGCGATGAGCTTCCACCGTTTTGGTTAAGATAGAGATTAAGGTCTTATTGGTGCTCTCAGCTTGGCCATTTGCTTGTGGATAATAAGGTGTGGATCTATGGTGAGCTATCATAAAGTTGGTAGTGAGTTCTTTTATTACTCCATTTATAAAATGAGTACCATTGTCACTCACAATCTCAAAGGGACAACCAAATCTTGTAACAATGTTCTCAAAGAGAAACTTGGCAGTTGACCTTGCATCGGCCTTACGTGTCACCCTGGCTTCCGCCCACTTTGTCACATAGTCAATGGCAACGATAATATATCGAGATTGAGTGCTACGAGCTGCCGGACTAATTGGGCCTACAAAGTCTAAACCCCATTTTTCAAATGGTTGAGTCACTTTAACAGGATGTAAGGGCATCCTATCCTTTTGTTGAGTGATCTTGTAACATTGGTATTCATCACATCCTTTTGCAAAAAGTGATGCATCCTTAAATAAGGTTGGCCACCAATAGCCTGATTGCAACACCTTTCTAGCTGTTAGTTCCCTGAGAAATGTCCTCCGGCTATACCCATGTGGGCTTCTTGCAGTATGTACAAATACTCATTCTCACGGGCACAACGTCTAAGAATATCATCCTTCCCTAGCCTGTAGAGAGTTCCCGCAATGAGAGAGTAAGGTTCACATTCTTTTAACAGTTTTTGAGCTATGTCTTTACGAAGCTCTTTGGGTGGAAAACCATTAACTAGAAAGTTCACAATCTTCTCACTCCATTCAGGTATGGTTTCGACTAGGAATAGAGAAGTATCAGGCAATTCATCATCGACTCCAGTAGGGGCTTCACCATTGGGTATGCGAGACAAATGATCAGCCATGACATGTCTTTTACCAGGTCTCACCACAATGGTAAAATCAAACTCAAGGAGAATTAACAACCATCGTGTAATTCTTCCTGTGGAACAAGGTTTATTTACTAGATACAACAAGGCTTGATGATCAACATAGAACACAAACTTGTTGGACAGAAGGTAGTAGCAAAATTTCTTCACTGCATAAATCATACCTAAACCTTCTCGCTCTGTAGTGGTGTAGTTTCTTTCGGCATCATTCAACTGACGACTGCAAAGCTAATGGGGTAGTCCAGTTTATGTTCTCCTGGTTGAGCTAGAACACACCCAATAGCAAAGTTCGATGCATCAATATGCACATGAAAAATTACATTCCAATTGGGCACTCGTAGAATAGGAGCGCTAGTCAAGGTCTTTTTCAATGACTCATAAGCATGGTCACACTCCGTAGTCCATTGGAACTCAATAAGAAGCTTGTACAAAGGACGAGCTATCTCGGCAAAGTTTAAAATAAACCGTCGGTAATAACCAACATGGCCCATGAACCTTTGAACTCCTTTATAGTTTGTACGTGGTGGCAATTCAGTAATGGCTTTAATTTTTCTCTCATCTGTGGAAATCCCATTTTTGTACACTATATGCCCTAAAATGACTCCATGTTTAACCCAAAATTGGCATTTGAAAGGGTTTAAGGAGATGCGATACAATCTACACTTCTCAAACACTTTTCGTAAGCATGATAGATGTTCTTTCCAAGAGGAATAAACACAAAGGTCATCTAAGAAAGCTTCACAAAACTCCCTCAAATATTCTCTAAAAGCAGTGTTTATTAATCTTTGAAAGGTAGCCGGGGCATTGGTTAAGCCAAAAGCCATAACACGAAATGCGAACACTCCAAATTCGGATATAAAGGTTGTTTTAGCTTGGTCCTCTAGCGCCATTGTGATTTGATTGTAGCCAGAGTACCCATCTAAAAAGCTATAAGCTTCCTTCCCTGCAACTCTTTCAAGCACATGTTCCGAATATGGCAAAGGGTAATGGTCGCTCCTAGTGGCGGCATTGACCTTCTTGAGATCTACGCACACTCTAAGTTTCCCATTCTTCTTTGGCACAATCACTATTGGAGACACCCATTCTGAGTGCTCAATAGGGTATATGAATCCGCATTCCACAATCTTTTCAATCTCTTCTTGAACGATCTTTGCATATTTAGGATTCATTGGGTAGGGTCGTTGCTGAACTGGTTTAGCCATGCTATTCATGGGGATTATGTGCTGCACCACGGAAGGTGGAACACCTTTCATATCATGATATGTCCAAGCAAATATATCCCTGAATTCCTTGAGAAGTTCTTTAAGTACACACTCCTCAGTCGCTGTCAGATCTTGGGCAATGAAGACATGTTTAGACTCTTATCCTAGGTCTACTAACTCTATTTCCTTAACTATCGCTGGACCATCATAGACTCCATTGCTCCCATCGATAGGTTTTCTTTCGGCCTTTGTATACACAACCTTACGTTCCTCTTTGGTATAGGATTTGAAATGTTCAGGTGTAGGGTGTAAGTCTGTGGGGTCCTGTTGTTCTGTGGATTGTGATTAAACTTCTGATTCCTTTTGTTGTTGAGCTAACTCTCAATTTTGTCGTCTCCTTATGGTACAGCTCAACTTTGGCTTCTTTGCAGCCTCTAGTTTGTTGGAATTAGGGTTGCAGAGAAACACACACAGCTTGGAGAAGACGAAGGAAGCTCAAGGCACACAATAGAGAGTATGTTACTTAGTGTGCAATGGAAAGATAGATAGCCCTAGAGTGATGGGCGTATATACAATGCACGGGGGAAAAAACCTCCTAAAGAGGGAAAAAATGCCCCGGCGGTCCTAGTGTGTTCACACACATCACTACCACACGTATATGGTAACAAATCCCCCCTGGAGTGATGCGGTGAACGAGAGCTGGCACATGAGTAAAGGGAAGTGCCATGCCCTGAGGACAGGATCAGTCCACAAAGGGGAGTAAGCCCAAAGCTTTGCGGAAAGCTTCAAGCTTCTCACGAGACAATGCCTTTGTGAAAAGATCTGCAAGGTTGTCCTGTGTTGGCACATAAGCCAAGCTGATCTCTCCTGCTGAGAGCCTCTCCCTGACATAGTGGTAATGCACCTCAATGTGCTTTGTGCGAGCATGAAAAACTGGGTTCCTCGCAACTGCTAATGCGCTCTGACTGTCAGTGTAGATAGTGTTGGCAGTGTCTTGTCCAACACCCAAGTCAGCCATAAGGCGTCTGAGCCATACACACTCAACCGTAGCTGTGAAGACTGCCCTGTACTCAGCCTCACAACTCGAAGTGGCCACAGTAGGTTGCTTCTTGCTCAACCATGATATACATGAACTGCCAAGCATGACACAAAAACCACTTGTGGACACTCGCGTGTCAAAACAACCAGCCCAATCTGAGTCCGAAAAATCATGTAAGTCTGGCGGCAATGATCCCCCCTTGGGATAAAACAAGCCAAGATATAAAGTGCCACTAAGGTAGCGGAAAATCCTCTTGACAGCTTGCCAATGCTTAGACCCTGGGCTATGCATAAATTTGCTGACCTGCGAGACTGCAAACTGAATATCTGGCCTCAAGTTGCATACATAAATGAGGCAGCCAACAGCAGTTTGGTAAAGAGTGACATCAGCAGGATCGCCAGCATCATGTAGACTCAACTTCAAACCTGTTTCCATGGGAGTGGCAATAGGTTTGCAATCCTCAAGTCCAAACTTACATAGCAATGTCTCTATGTAACTTTTTTGACACAAGGCAATACCACCATCACACTGCTTAAACTGTATACCCAAGTAATGATGCAACAGCCCCAAATCTTTCATCTTGAAAGTAGCATTCAAATCAGCCTTAAATTCAGCAATATGTCTCTCATTTGGTCCAGTGATCAGCAAATCATCAACATAAAGAACCACAATGAGAAATACATCATCCTCACGCTTTACATACAATGTGCTTTCTGTTGGACTGTTACGAAAGCCTCGTTTAACCAAATGAGTGTCAGCTTTCTCATACCAAGCACGAGGAGATTGCTTCAACCCATACAAAGCCTTCTTACATTTGCACACTTTGTCCTCTTGTCCTTTTATGACAAAACCACGAGGCTGCGTTACATAAACTTCCTCAAATATGTCACCATTCAAGAAAGCAGTAACAATGTCTGATTGATGTACATCCCAACCAGAATGAGCTGCCAATGCACATAGAAAACGCACAGTAGTCATACGACAAGTGGGAGCAAAAGTCTCTTCATAATCTATGCCTTTTTGTTGTGCATAACCCTTTGCAACAAGTCGAGCCTTATGGCGATCGATCTCACCATCCGGCTTGCGTTTCAACTTGTAAACCCACTTCGTACCAATGGCCTTTTTGCCAGGAGGCAAATCACATAAAGTCCATGTGTCATTCTCTATAAGTGCATCATATTCTGATTTCATGGCAGCAATCCAATTTTCTGAATTTTGTGCTTCATCAAAAGACAGAGGCTCCTCAACATCATGTAAACTAGACACAGCCAAAGCATAACAATCTGATGCATAAGATGCATGGCGAGAGCCTGAACGAGTACGACTAGATAAAGGTGCATCCAATTTACTGTCACGCAAAGTGTGCACCAGCCATTTTGGCATACCTCTAGCCTGCTCATTTTCAGCCCTTTCCTCATCAAGTACATCATGTACATCTGCATCAGTAATAGGCTGTTCTAAAACCATTTCAGAAACCCCCATAGGCTGTACATTTGCCTCATTGGAACTTACATTCATATTTCCACCACTGAAAAGAGGCAACAAAGTGTCATAAATGTCCTGTGAGCTTACATTACTGTCTCTAGTACATGACAGCAAGGGCTGAACAGAGTCTTCCACAAACACTACATCCCGTGAAACCAAAATACGTTTTGTTTACGGATGATATAACCTGTAACCTTTGCTTTCAGCACTATAACCAACAAAAATACATTTGACAGCCTTATCATCCAATTTTTTGCGCTGCACTTGTGGCACCAAAGCATATGCCAAACAGCCAAAAACACGCATGTGCTCAATAGAAGGTTTTCTATCATGCCATGCTTCATATGGAGTAATAGACTGCAAAGCTTTCGTAGGACACCTGTTAAGTACATAAGTGGCACACTTGATGGCCTCAAGCCAAAAAGAATGCGGCAAAGCTTGACTTTTGACCATACATCGTGCCATTTCCGTTAGTGACCTGTTTTTCCTCTCAGCAACACCATTTTGTTGAGGTGTATAAGGCACTGTACATTGGTGTTTTATCCCACGACTAGCCAGAAATGCATTAAATTCATGAGACATATACTCCCCCCCTCGATCGGTACGGAGGGTGCCCATAGTACATTTTGAGACATTTTCAGCCATAGCCAAAAATTGTTTGAAGCACATAAAAACTTCGGACTTCGCTTTAAGCGGAAATACCCATGCATGCCTGGAGTAATCATCAATGAAAGTCACGAAGTACAGGTAATTGCCCAAGGACGGAGTTTGCATGGGCCCACAAACATCACTATGCACAAGCTGCAACCTGCATGTGGCCCTAACTGAACCATCCTTTGGAAACTTAGAACGCTGCATTTTACCCAGAATACAGCCTTCACAAACATGTTTGACAGGTGCTTCAAGAGGCGGCAAAGAAGCAACCATATCAGATTTCTGCAAACGCAGCAAACTGGCAAAATTCAGATGACCAAAACGTGCATGCCAAAGTTTTGCATCTAAAATAGCCCTTGAATCTGCAACAGCATTTGCAAAATTTTGTCCACACTTGTCATACAAAGTGAGCTTATACAGCCCACGGCACAAAAGCCCAGATGCAACAATTTCATCACCAAAACTGAGATCATGAACTGTACATCTGTCATCCATAAATTTGACTACAAGTCCAAGTCTAGCAAGTGCGGATACAGACAAGAGATTCTTCTTGATCCCAGGTACATAAAGTGCATCAACAAGTGTGAAGGAACTGCCATTAGCAGCAGTGAGCACAATCTTTCCAACTCCCTGAACTGGATAAGAGGCGTTGTTGGCACAAGTGACTGAATTCCCATGAGGGACAGACTCGAGAGAGGTAAACAATTCACGATGTGAGGTAATGTGCTTTGTAGCACCACTGTCGAAATACCACACATGTGAATCTGCAGCAACTGACAAGCATGCATCATGGACAGCAGGATTGTAAGTGCACTCTGCGCTAAAAGCCCATTCTGCATCAACATCAACATCACAATCTCCTTTCACAGAAGACTCAACAATGGTTGCATTTGTAGTGGAACCAGCATTTGCAGTGGAACCACCCTCTTTCTTCTTAGCCTCTTTGGCCTTCAACTTAGGACACGACTTGATCAAGTGATCATTGGCTTTACAATAATGGCAACGCATCTTCTTTTTGCCCTTATCACCAGAATTGCCAGACGAAGTGCTGCCAGCAGAAGCATTAGGAACAGAAATTTTGCCACTCACAGCAGAACCATAAGAAGTGGCTGCATTACTGTTACCACCCTTTCTTTGAGAAGCAATAAAAGCCTGTTCATCTGCACGCTGCCTAGTCCTGTTTTTTCTAGAAAGTGACTCTTGCAACAGCAATGTGCATAATGCATCAAACTTGACAACTTCAGGATTTCCTTGGGTCATCAGTCTCCAAGTACTAGCAAAAGTCTGGTAGGAATCTGGTAAGGCATCAAGAACAGTCTGCACAAGGGAACTGTCAGAAATGACTTCACCTGCAGAAATGAGTTGCTCATTGATATCCTTGACACTAGCAAGGAAAGTGTCCATATCATCTTCCTCATGCATAATCTTCGACTCTAGCTCTTTACGCAGCAAAGCAATTTTAGCCTCATTGCGGCTTGCATAAAGACCTGCTAGAATATCCCAAGCCTGTTTTGCAGATTTTGCTGAACGGATGTGAGGAATAATGGTACGCTTCACAGACAACGCAATCAATGCATGAGCCTGCGCATCCTTAACATCCCAACGAGCTTGTTTTGCCGTAGGCAAAACAACTCTAACAGTTGCAATCCTTGCAGCAAGACCTGCAACATCCTCAACATCGCCTACATCTTCAGAACCAGGACGTACATCAATGCCCTGCACAATGTTCCAGACACCTTTTGACACAAGAACATGTTGCATCATATAAGCCCACATAGGGTAGTTGTCCCCATCCAACCTGTCCTCAGCAGAAAACATCTTGAACACATCTGTGTTGTTGTTGTCAGCCATGGTAAATGTTGCACCTGATGTGAAAACTGCCCGAAAACAGGAGAAATGGAGCGGGAAGAACTTGTGCTATATAGCACAAACCGTAGAAGACTATAAGGCACCTGTTATGCAGAAAATGGTACTGACAGAAAATCTGCACAAAATGACGAAATAGCCTGTGCAGTACTGCCCGTAGTGGAAACGGAGGCCGAAATGAGCCCAAATCAAAATTCTGAGCAGACCGAGCTCTTCGAGCTCGCCCAAAATATTTGTCGACCTGCGAACGCTCGCCAAATCTCACTGAAATCGGAGAAAGTGAGCAGGCGTGTGCTGGAGCAGCTGGCGACTAAGCCCGGGAGGACGTGACCTGCTCTGATACCAATTGTTGGAATTAGGGTTGCAGAGAAACACACACAGCTTGGAGAAGACGAAGGAAGCTCAAGGCACACAATAGAGAGTATGTTACTTAGTGTGCAATGGAAAGATAGATAGCCCTAGAGTGATGGGCGTATATACAATGCACGGGGGAAAAAACCTCCTAAAGAGGGAAAAAATGCCCCGGCGGTCCTAGTGTGTTCACACACATCACTACCACACGTATATGGTAACATAGTTGTGCGATGTCAATGGGTTGTGGACTACACCACATAACGCTTTGAAGGTATTCACCCCAGTTATCTACCAACTTTCGATGAGCATCACATGCCCCTGTATAATTAAGCCATTCTGCGGTAGATTTCTTTTCCTTTATTCTAGCACGCACATTTGCTCGATATCGTCGCCTCTTATATCTCTTACTCTTCTTGTTTAATTCTCGATTATGATCGATTTCTAGTGAAGACTCACTAGATGAATCACCATATGTGTCTTCTGCTCCCTTGGATAGATTATCGTCTAGGTTACCACTAGGCCCTGAATGGTTTGTCCCCACATTTGCACTAAGGTTTAACTCAGATTCTTCGTCCTAAGAGTCAATTTCAACTGATGATTTTGACCCCAAATCGTGTGGGCTATAGTCTTGTGAGGCGCTACTGGTTTCAATGCCAGTCAAACTTTCATCTTGTAGATCATCAGAAGCTATATGCATTGCTTCTAGCATGTTTAAGGGTACAAGTGAGGGTATTTCATCCCCCTCAGGTGTTACCCAGGTCGTCCCCCTATTTCCCCAAGTGTCTATGGTTGCTGCTAGCTGGACCCAATCCACATTGTCCGACTCAGTCATCCCAGGTAGTACATCCATATAAGGAGAATCTTCCCCAACATCAGTGTCTACTTTACACGTGTAACAATATTGCAATGGGGCCGAGTGAACTGTGGTGTCAGATCTATGATCAATTATAAACCTGTTTCCTAGAGGATGTGCTCGACCCGTCACAAGATCCACTCGAATGATAGAATCTTGGAACTGCAAGTAGACATGGTTTTTAGACCAGTCATGCACCATTTTTGCTTCCCTCATGAAAGGACATACTAAGATCATCTCCGATGCCATAGTGTCTTTGGAGAAATCCATAACAATAAAGGTAATCCTTATTTTATATCCAAAGACCTTGATCTTGAGATCTTCTAGCATCCCAATAGGTTTAACAATAGACCCATTGGCCATCTTCACTACTATGGTTGTGGTCGCAAGGTGAGGTCTGCCCATAGTTTCCCAGCAATTTTTAGTCACAATGCTAACCCCATCGCCACCATCAAGGATTCCCTTCACAGTTAATCCCTTAGTAGTGATTGGTATAGTTGCATTAGATTCATCACCCTCAAAGTATTGTCCCAACTTGTTAACGGGTATTTCTATAACAAGGTTCTCATCTAGGTTGGGTTGTGGATCTAAGTGTTCCTCCTCTATTGGCATCTCCGCAGCTCCATCCATCTGTGCAAATTGTGGTAGCCCAAACTTTAGTTCTCCATTGAGGAAGGCTCGAAGAGCTGAGACTAGCTCGGGGTCTTTATATAGTTTAGACATGATGGTGGTTCTAACTTCTGAAGACATGAAATCCATCAATTTGGAAATGTTTAATGGCACCTTTTGGCCTTGAGTCCCTTGACGTGGGGAATATGGGATCTCCATTTCTTCGATAGGATCAGGTAGTCCCTCTATAAACATTCTTTCCATCAAGAAGTGAGTACGCCCACTCTCCCATGACTTTAAGTCACTTTCTTCTTGGATGACACTAGGTATGTCCAAGGGTCTATGGACTTGGTGAGGTTGTTGTTGTGTAGGGAACACGGTGTCTGTAATCTGGATCTTCCTAGGTGCTGGTTCTAGATCCCTTTGGGTATCTTCTACCAAAATCCTTAAATGCTTGACTCGCTCAATCTCCTCTGTAGGGTTTGGATAAGTTCCTATCTTCTTTTTGGATCCTGGCCATTGTGGCTCATGAAGATCTTCCTTGTTGGTTTCTATGTTAGTGGTCATTTTGGTCTCCATGGTTTCACCTGAATCAGAATCTTCTTCAGCGTCGTTCATATATACGGGGTCATCACCAGTCCCTATGTTGGTCTTTGAGCTGGGGTCTGACTTCGCTGCTTTTTGCGATCTCTTTCTTCGTTTTTTCTTCTTTTTTTGAGATTGGGCAATTGATGCCGTGTCTCTTTCCTCAAGAATATAATTTTGTTTTTGGAGCATCGATGTTGTGAGTGTGTTTACTGTACTATGTTTATAGTTGGTGGTGTCCCATCAACAATCTCTATTAAGTTCAATGGTGTGATTTTCGATGCGTTTGGATTGTTAGGACACTGTGCGATCAAATGATCTATGCCACAACGATTACAAGTGAGTATTCGCATTGCCAATGCACTCCCTTGACTTGTTTGCATTAGTGCAGCATTCTTTTGCATTCTAATGGGGCACTCAGCTACTCAATGTGGTCCACCACATTCGTAGCACTGAAGAGGTGGTCTCTTAGCAGTGTAGTTGATATTTTGGCCTCTTGCTGCAAGAGCAGCTACTTGATATATAGGTTTTACTTGTCCCCAATGGTCTTCCATATAGTACATGGGACACTCCTCAAGCATGTCGACTCCATAGGTGATACTAGAGTCTATGTCCTCTTCGCAATCTACATAAGTACTAGATGACTCGCAACCTATTTGGTTCATAGGTGTAACTCTTGGATGAGGGGGTTGAGGTCCTAGCACTGGAGGTGGCAACGGTGTGGTTTGGACCACATTTTGGGTTCTAGGGACCATGTGCTGTAATGGCAACTGTTGCTCCATGGGTGGGGTAGGCATCAATGCAGGAACTCGAGGTGAGTCTGCCCAAGCTATAGGCGGTCTATTTTCCATGATGTGTTTAAGCATTAGGCAATCCTTCTCTTGATGTCCATACCTACCACACGCGTTACAAGTCCCGTTAAACTTTACTCTGAAAGTAGGGCATTCACTCGTAGTATGTGGGCCCAAGAAAATTGAGCACCATTGTTGCTCCCTTCTTGGATACATATGAGTGTTTTATGGAGCATGATTACCCCTAAGGCTTTCTTGGGTGGCCTTGGTGAGATCTGCCAACGTCATCTCAGATATCGTTTGCTCTTTTACGATTGGCTTTATCTTCATTGGCTCATGCCCTGACACTTGCGAGCTACTAGACTTCGGCTCGGCAGACACTCTTTCTCCTGCAATCATTAAATTATCCTCCAATTGGATTGCATTCATGGTGGCTGCTTCCCAAGTAGTGATACCTCTAAAGACTAGGCCATTATAGATACTTTCATGTCGTAGTCCCCTAATGAATCTATCGAGCAATTGGTTGTTGTTGAATCGCTCGTTTGGATTGCATCGAGAATTCAAATTCTTTAGGCGACTAATGAAGTCTCTCACGGATTCACCTTCTTCTCATTGGGCTTTCTGGAGCTGAGAGGCTACACCCCAAAGTACTCCCTCTCGTATGTGCTCTTTCAAGAACAATCTCCTAAGAGTAGAGTAGATCGTTTTCTCTTCTACTCTTAAGGTTCTATACCAATCTCCAGCCTTTCCGCTTAGGGTCAAACTCAAAGCCTTACACTTATGTAGCTCATTGTGCTCTTCCAAGGAATCGCACACATGTTCAAAGACTTCCATATGCTTTCTAGCATCTCCGTCTCCATTGAATTTCTGTGTGAGCTTAGCTACTTGAACTTCCTTGCTCCTAGGCTCTCTATCAGGTGCACTTCGCATGTTTTCCGCAATAGAGCGACTGATAGTTTGAGCAAATGCTGCCAAATCTCCTATTTGAGCAGGTATAATGGGTGTATGTGCTCCTGGAACCACATGTGAGATGGGAGTTGGCATTGGCCTTGGCATACGCGCGGCTCTTGGGTCCCATATTTCGTATGGTGGTGTACCAGACGGTGGTCCAAAGTTTACAGGCGTGGCCCTAGGCATAGGGGGTGCCTGATATGGCATGTTATTATTAAATGGCATGGCTCCACTTGTATAAAAGCTTGGATAATTCCATTGTGGATTGTAAGCTCTTGGAATAATCGGAGGTGTAGGAGCTACATGCGGCTGAGGTACGACAGGTGCACATGATTGATACATACATGTAGGTATAGTTGGGGGCACTGTGCTACTAGGCATCGGCGCAGTATTAACAAATGAACTCCATGGTGTACTTCTTGTCATGATCACCACTGGGATATGCATGGTAGCCATAGTGTCATTAAGAGAAAGATGAGCTAGATTTGGGAAGGTAAAGCTGCCACTTGTGGGCTCAAATTGTATTGAGGCTCCCGGCGAAACAACATATGGAGGATCAATGGGGCTCATTGAGGGATCGAGTCTCCATTTGTGATAGGGTTGGTTGGTTGGCCTTTCCCGTATCCAAGAATCTCATTAGGCCTGTTGAAGGCATGTTGATCCCTGTGTTCTGTCTTTCTAACTCGACAATCCTATGGAGGACATCACAGACTTTCTGTTGTTGCTCATCTATGCTAGTAGCACCTGATGTGGATTGTAGAACATCTAACCAACACACATGATAGGTGTATCCTGTGTACCGATCAGTTAAAGCTTCTGCTTGTAGGTCATACTCCCAATTTTCGTTTAGGAATATCCCATCTAGGCCTGGCGTGCTGGAGGTTTTCCTCGAAGTGGAAGCATTATTGCTCCCCATCGCTTGCCCCTCCATGACTACTACCTTGGGAGCTGGGAGCACTCGGTTGCTCGGCTGGCATGATTGATGTCAAAGGAGCCTTTGCTTTCAGGGCTCGACTTTTTTCTAGCCTTCGTAGGTTCTCAATTTCCCTCTCCCTTGTTGCTTGCATATAGCGTTCGATCTCTTGTACTTTGGCAAGACTCCTACCATCGGGTAGTAAAACCTCAGAGGGAGATAGTCCTAAAGGATCAGGAGGTGCAGTGGATGGAACATTTACATGCACACTCTCAAGAAGCATAGGGTCTATTTTAGGCATGAATGACGAATTTACTTCCCCACTCCCTTCATTTATTTCATTAACCGCATGTTCGGAGCGAGTAGCTCTACCAAGGGTCTCTTTTAAGCGGCTAAACACGTTGGACCCGGGCCGTGGGCCCATGGCATGCATGTCTTGACTTGAACTATCAGGGTTTGGTGTAGGATACCCCTCCATGACTTCATAGTCAGAGGAAGAATCACTAGACACGATATGAGTATCTTGGGTCGCGCTACCTTGAGTCCCGGTCGAAGGTCCAGAACCTAGGGTGGAGGAATAATGGGTGCCCGCGTAAATGGAGGCACTACCAATATGCTCGTGCTCTAACACTCGTCCAGAGCGTAGATTCATATGACTTTGATCCCCTACAAGTGTCAGTGAGTGCCCGTGAAGGCTACTCACCTAGTATTTTTGGGTGTTTTGCAACCCAAGTCTTTTCTCTTTTTTTTTTTTTTTTGGTCCTTTTTTTTCTGACCTAGCTATAGAATAGAACGTATGATAGCTCAAAATGAGCGTCTGGATCAGAGGGACGTGACGTGCTTTACAGCCCTCCGTTTGGTCACTTTATGCCCTCGGAATCCCTAAAACCATCAATTTGTAGTAGGGAACTAGGCTCAAATTAGAAAGTCTAAGGGTGCAAGTGGGAAGAGAAGGGAGGAGAGTGGAGGACTTGCCCCACATGCTCTCATTCCCTCTTGAGGGGGTAGGGTATATATATAAGAGTGAGTCTAGTATATATCATAGGACTGAGGCCTGAGGCCTGGGCCTGGGCTTGGGCTTGGGCTTGGGCTTGGGGAAATGATTCCGATCCCGATCAAAATTTTAGTGTAGCCCCCCAGTCACTCCCGCTTAATATTTTCGGATTTTTTACAAATTTTTATTATTATTTTTGAAAAAAACTTTTTTTTTATTCTTTTTTTTTTAAGGCGACGACCGCGCGCGGTTTAGGTGACCCTTTCTTGGCCACACACTATCAACACCTACCTAACCTCTCTGTCAACAGCTCACAGCTCACTACCTTATCTACTTACTAACAGTGCTGCTAACCACTAGCTAATCTACTAACTAATCTGTTAACCACTCTGCTAACTACTTACTGACAGTGAGCTAACTGTCCACCTACTTCCTCTCTCACTACCTTACTGTGCAAGTGCAAAGACTGTGTGCAGGCAAACCTTAACAGAAAACTGTGTACAGACTGTGTGCAAACAGAAATTGCTAACTGTCTACCTACTTACTCATTCACTTCAAACAAGCTAACGACTACTAATTGTGCAAAGACTGTGTGCAAACAGAAAACACAAGATTATGTAGAAATCACAAAACTTGCAGACAATACAGAAATTAACAACTTGCAGAAAAATAACTCATTCCTCTTCCTCTTCCTCTTCTTTCCTACTACAAACAACTCATAGAAGAAGCACAGAGTGCCTCTTGGGCTTAGTGCAGGGCGATTCCCCGGCAGCGGCGCCAAAAATGTGCGCTCCTTGCCGCACTGTCGAAGCAAGGGACTTGCCTAACACTGTGTGCGAGCCACAGACAGTTCCAAGCACACAACTAGTTTAACTAGTAAGCTCAAAAGAGGGCAATGGTGTGTCACTCACTGCTCTATGCTCCTGCCGTGGAGGATTCCTCGCCGTGAAGAAGGAGACGCCGCTACGTCGCGCTCAACCGCTTCACCGCCGTCGTGCCGCCGCAATGCTCGATCACACACACACACACACACACACTCTCTCTCAAGTACACACAAACACACACTAGTACACAAGGAGATGGAGAAGGAGATGGAGCAAGAGCACCTTTCTTGCATTGCACAAATGAGAGAATGAGTGAATTTTAGGTTTAGTTGACTTTTATATGAGCTCACCCCATTCACACTTGGGCGCCCATGCTTAGCCAACTAATCCCTTGAATGTCCCAGTTAGAGTGCGCCTCTCATCGGCAATCACTCTTACCCTTTTCCTATTGGACCGACAAGCCCGGTACCTGACTCTACCAAATAAATAATACAATGTCCGACATAGGTTACAACGTCCGTCATAGGTAATAGGGTGTCCGTGAGCCGTGAAGGTTAACAGTCACCTTGTCAACACTTAAGGTATGCAGGTCTAGTGTTCAAAGCCTTGCCCTGAACCCAACATGGAAAATAAAAATAGGACATTAGTCTTTCCTTTTTGTTTCTCGCAACATATGCATGTAAATGTGTACATAAATAGGAAGATATTCTACCAACATAATATGTTTTTCATGTTTGGACTAGAGATGCTTGATAAGATCCTTAGATCTCCATGTCCCATCATCTTTCCTATGATTACTACCACTCTTTTGATATAAGCATCTTTATTCTATTCTAGTCTTGTGATCTTTTTAGCTCCAGTTCCATTTTTAACACCTGTATAAACCTTTATGAATCACCAAGTCATTCCAAAACAAAAAAGGGGAATGAGGGGGAGGATTTGTAATTTTTTTCTCATTGATTTACTACCATGGCAAGTGTCTCTTTTCCTGGTAAGAAGGGAGAAGACATCACCACTGATTTGTTGGATAGCTTTGACATTGCTTGTGTGGTTTCCAACAAGGATGAAGGTGTCTCACAGCAACAAATCTTTCCTCTACTAATGAAAGTAGAGGCCAAGTCTTGATACAATGCTTTTCCCTAAGCTACCAAGGATTCATAGGACTTACTATCTATTTCCTTTGTGAAGAGTTTTTGTGGAGGCACAACCTCAGAAAAGTTATGGCAATTGCTAACAGAGTTAAAGCAAGCAAGTCTGGTAGAGTATGCCACTTACAAATCCAAGGATGTGTATTTGTGCAAGCAATGGGTCGTTTCATTGGAGGAAGGTGAAGGAGCTCCTAAAGAACCAATTTATTATTGGCCTATGGTCATTGCTTAAAGACAAGGTGAAGGGAAAATTCCTTGCAATGTATGAGTTGGCAGTGGAAGTAGCCCGCCTTAAAGACAACAAGATGTGCATGCAAGCAAGAGTCAACAAGTTAGATGAATCAAGATCAGGTCCAACTAGCCCGAGTAATTGCAACAATCACTTAGAGGATCCAACCACAAGAGGCAATAGAAGAGCAGTAAGACCTATTGAGATGCATCACTACCAAGCTTGAGAAATGGTTAGTGTTAAAAGTCCTTTGACCTTAGGCAAACTAGGGCTGAGCTTGAGGTGGGAACCCAACCTAAACTTACCTTTGAGCTTAGGCAAGCTAGGGTTGAGCTTGAGGTGGGAACCCAACCTAAACTTGCCTTTGACCTTAGGCAAGCTAGGGCTGAGCTTGAGGTGGAAACTCCACCTAAGGTGCTTGTCATGCCTAATGACTAAGGTACTTGAGGTACTTGTCATACTTATTAATGAGGAAGGTGCTTGAGAAGCTTCTTATGCATGGGAGGTAAGGTGCTTGAGTCAAAAAGAGACCCTACAAACAAGTTGCTTGAGAAGCTTCCTATGCATGGGGGGTAAGGTGCTTGAGTCAAAAAGAGACCCTACACACTTAATGAGGAAGTTTCTTGAGAATCTTCCTATGCATAAAAGTCCTAAAGTTAGGGGAATCTTTGACCTAACCTTCCACTCACTCAAGGGGCACCCCTTTTTTAAAAGGGCACATGGGACAGATGTCAAACTCTCACTAAGCTTAACCACATGGTGTGCTTGAATGCTATTGGTTGGGCTAAAGAGGGGTCCAATGAGCTCCTACTTCCATCTAACAAATATCTAGATATTTCCAAGCTCTCTCTCTCTCTCTCTCTCTCTCTCTCTCTCTCTCTCTCTCTCTCTCTCTCTCTCTCTCTAAGGGGTAAGGAGGACACTTGTCAAAAGACTACCCATGTACTTGACTTCATGCTGCATGTGATTCGCTAGGGGGAGAAGGGTCCAATGAGCTTGCAGTATGTGGAAAAGTCACCACTCGCCCAAAGCAAGGAAGGGGGGTGCTAGGGGGATATACTCCACTGACACACTCATTTGCAAGGAATTCTCACTTGGTGAAAGTTGAGGAACACCACCTCCTTCTCCAAGCTTGTGAGAAGTGAGAGCCTACATCAACACTCTTGGCTATGGAATGCAAATCCAACCAAGAGCCATGCTTCAATGCTTAAGCTTGTCATCTTCTCCATCTCCATTACTATGCTATTATGTATGCTAGCAAGAAGAGTAATGATAAATGAGGAACTATTTCTTTCTCCTATGGAATGTTTCTTCCTCCTCTTCCCTACCCTCATTCCCCACTAGCTCTTTCCACCTTTGAAGGTGTCTGAGGGCTTGGGAATGAGGCTTATGATAGTTAATGCTTTCTACAATTTTATGTTATTCTTGTGATGCATGAAGCTTTGCATCTTCATTGCATCACCTAGGTCACAAGGAACACAAATATTATATTGTACCAAGTCTCTCTTGATGGGAGAAACTATAATACAAATGCCTATTGGAGGGGGGACCGGCTCCATATGAATCCGGTCCTCAGCTATTGTCATGTTCTCTAAACTCTCTCTCTTTGTTCATGCCAAGTTAACTAAGTACCATGTTTTTGCTGCTACCATCAATTAAGTTCACCCGTTATGCTCACAAAGTAATCTCACAAAAGTGCTTCATCTAACTTCCTAATTCCGCTACTCTTGAAATGCATAGGCCAATTCCATTACATACCGCCTTTGATTTGGTTCTCCAATTAGATTGGTTTCTATTGGTTGGTCTATTTTCTGTTCCATTTCTAGCTCTCGATTGTAAATCTGACCACTATAATCCATGTACAATGCACC
Source organism: Adiantum capillus-veneris (assembly GCF_014529385.1). Lineage (NCBI taxonomy): Eukaryota > Viridiplantae > Streptophyta > Polypodiopsida > Polypodiales > Pteridaceae > Adiantum > Adiantum capillus-veneris. The sequence continues at coordinate 76,995,760 of NC_140934.1, read as the reverse complement.
TGAACTGTATGGTTTGTTGGCTTGTACAAATGTTTGGATAACCACTTGGATCTATTTTCTACACCTATATTTGCTCTTTGTCTTTGAGCTTGCAATACCTAGCTTCACTAAAATTTTTGAATATTTGTAAGGTCTTTGGATGTGTCTTCACTTTGATCATTAGGATTGTGGCTCAGGGAGTTCACTATTCAGTACCTGCCTATATAACGTGCGTTCACGGGGTATTAAAAGAACCCCCCTTTTAACATGTTTGAATGAATTTAAAATGACTCTTATTTTAGAATTTTTTTTCCAAAATTGAATATGAAAACCCCTTATTTTAATGTATCTCTGTTAAATTACCTAATTTTTTTGCATTTCAAACTCACGTTATACATTAACATGATTACACAGTGCACCCCCCAAGGATTGTGGCTCCTATGCTACTTTTGATGCTCATAAGATATCTATGGCCTTCTAAATCTGTATAAAAAATATTATCTACATTGTATCGATAGAGCAGTAAAACTTGCTTTATTGCATTTATGCCTTTGCTACTACCATTGACTAGCTCTGGTCGGCTTGAACCCTCGGCTCAAGTCGAGTCAATGTTGTGTTTGTTTGTAAAGCTATCTCCTCACAAATTCTATTGTTGCATGGTAAAATTCCTCCTTCTTAGGTTGAAAAGATTGCTTTCTAGACACACAAGAGTTGGGCAACTCTAGATCGAATGCATTAGAATTTGAAACAATGAGAAAATATGGCTCTAAATAGCTTGATCTACAATCACATGTACCCTTGGATGAGTTTCATTATACATTATATGAGAAACATATATACTTCATATACGGGCGTATTTTACATGACCTCATATTATACGAGTATATTATATGATGCCACGGCAGCAAAAACGGGCAACCAATTTTTTTCCTAGTTTTTTTAGCAAAGTTTCTTTCATTCAAAAAATACTTTACACAAAGCATTTTGTGATCAAATAATATATTGATCGGAAAAAAAAGTATATATAGAGGTAGCACGCCTTGTTGGAGACTAGTATTCATCACAAAAGGTATTCCATGTCAATAATAGAGTTAAAAAATGAAATTTTCTATAATTCAATCATTATTGAAATTTAAAATAGTTTTAAAATCTTTTGATTAAAATCAATTTAATGTTTTAAAAGTTTTAATTGATTCTTTTTTTTAGGTTCAAATTATGTAAGCTTTGTATGTTATGTAGAGCTCAAACTCTCACTCATAAAAGATGTTTAGTTTTTAGGAGTCACTTGCTACATGCTCAGTTTACTGACATGTGGAAGTGAATTAGTGATCTAATTTAGAGATTTCCATTGTGTGTAGAGTGTACTCTCACATGAGGTTATCATTTTGCAAAACATAATAGAATAGAGGCTAGTTTTATTTAGGTAGGTTCGATTTTGAAGTGCATATATTTTATCACCTCAAAGTGAACATAGAGAGAAATTTTTTTGTCCTATGTAGAGCCATCACACTATGCTCTCACTAGAGTCAAAATTTAGGAATCTCATTTCCAAATACATTGATATTACAATATCTTTGTTTGGATTGCTACGTCTATCATACTATGTGATCGTATACATGCAGCAATTGGAGATAGATAAGCTCTCAAAGATCTGTAGTGGAGTGTGAGAATTTCATGTTTTCACTTCAAATAGATATGACAATTGTCAAGGTTTGCAATTAATCCTCATGTTTCAATGAGAATCAATTGCAAGATTTGATCGATATTATTCGATTATCGTAATGTGTGAAAGCTACATGTAAGCTTCCACTTTAGATAAATCAATATGGTGCAACGTGATGGTGGTGAGATTTATTTGTATTGTTTTAAATAAGTGATTAAGATTATCGATTATCATAATGTGTAAAAGCCATGAGCTTACACTTTAGATGAATCGATATAGTGCAATGTGAGCATTGTGATTGAAATGTTTTGTTTGAAGTGATGAAGTTATTTAGTGCATAGAAATATAATTTGATTGACATGAGTTTATTGAAGAATGATAAGACTATCATTGTTTATTTTTTATTGCTAATTGATAATGTAGCACAAGTCTAATTGATAATGTGGATAGATTTTTATTTTGATTATTATTTGATTTTGCTTTGAATTAATCTTGACTTCAAAATTGACAGGTGCATTTGTTGATCCGGTAATTTAAATTTATATGTTGGCATGGTGAAAGGACATGAGTGGAGCTACATCCATTTGATGTGTACTAGAAAGAACACATCTTGATTGAAATGCAAGACCGATAGCCATGAGTTTTGTGGCAATGCGACCATAATCAAAGAGAATTTGTTTAAAGTCCCTGGTAATGTGTCCGAGTGTACGGCTCCGCCAAGAGATATTCATTCTAGACTGCCAAGGTATGCTCACATAGCAGAGCAAATTCTTGTAGCTAAAAAGAAAAGTGCAAATGCCAAACAAGTTACAATGGATGTTGAAATGTCTGTTGTCAATGAGAGGATAGATCATGTGCCTACAGAAGCAAATGATCACACTCCCCAGTCAACTCCTTTTCATGGACATGCTTCAATGTCAGCAATAGTAAATCCTAGCTCAACTAAAGTTAGTAAAGCATCATCCAATGGCAAAATGTTGTATGAAGCATTAGATAAGCAATGGTTGCTTGAGTTTAACTTGAGATGGATGCAAGCTTCTGTGGCGTGTGGTCTACCATTCAATGCTATGCGCACAGTCTAAGAAGGGTTTGTGCTTCTTGATTATAATAAGATGCACACAAAGTATCTAGATAAAGTGAAAGACAGTACTAAAGCCATCCTCAAGCGCATGGTGGTGGCCTTTGTTCCTTCATATGGTTGCACCATAGTGTTGGATGGATGGACCAGTTGTCTGAAGAAGCTACTCATCAATGTGATTCTTATCAATCGTAGAGGATCTATGTTCTTAAAAGCCATTGAAACCTCTTTAAAAGAGAAGACCAGTGACTATCTAGCAAGGATATATGATCGTGCCATAGCAAAGGCAGGTGGGCCAAAGAATGTAACTGCAATTTTCATAGATAATGCATCCAATTAGGGAGGGCTATCCAAGTTAAGTATTTAGATATTACTTGGGTTCCATGTGCCGTGCATACTCGTAATTTGTAATTAAAATACATTGATAAATGGCTTTCATAGAAAAAATGATAGTGAATGCAAATCATGTGGTGAGATTCATTAGAGAGCATCAATTTTTGTATGCTCTTTTTCCAATAAAAACAACCAACAAAATTTTACAATTATTTTGTGCGACAAGGTTTGCAACTGCATACTATGTTCTTGCCACCTTTCAAGAAGTGAATCCTGCTTTGATTGAGACAGTAGCTGATAGACAATGGTATGCTTGGCTCAGAAAGTATCTTAGCTACCAAGAGACAGCTCTACAAGATGTGTACAGCTTGTGAACTTGCAACTTTTTTGGCGCAATGTAGAGAGAATTGTCACTGGCCATACCATTTTTAGAACTTTTGTGAATAGTTGACAAAGACTCTTTTGTCTTTGGTCGAGTTTATTGGTATATGTCAGAGGCATAACAATAAGTAAGAGAGTATGTTGCCTTTGGTGCAAAGGACAAAGCTTCCATAATCACAGTTATGCCAACAAGCAATGGGTGCAATTACATACGCCGTTGCATGGTGCTGCATTTGTATTGGATCCCAAATTTCAAATGTACCAACAATTAGCCATTCATGAGTGACTTCAAAACAGTGTGCTCTCAACTATTGGGACAAGAGGATGGGAAAATTACTTTTCATTTGTGAGTTGATTATGCTAATAGAACTAGCATGTTTGAGGATCCATGGTATATAGATTCCATTGCACACACAAGTGTGCCTCTATGGTGGAAGAAGTATGGTGGGGAGAAAGTGGAGCTACAACACATTGCAGTTAGGGTTCCATCTATTGTAGCATCAAGTGGAAGCTGTGAGAGAAATTGGTCGGCTTTTGACTTTATGCATATAGAGAAACTAACGTGGCTTCACCCTAAACATGTTGTTGATTTGGTTTATGTTTTTTGCAACATGAGACTTATCCATAGCCAGTGAAGATTGCTTCAAGAGTATCACAAAATCACTATGGTGTCTTTCAAACCCATGAAGCTATAGCTGCAAAAGTAGACGATGACGATGCTATGGAATGGGAGGTAGCTTTAAAATTCTCTGATATGGATGAAATAGATGATATGATTAGTGTGTTTGATGGAGATGAAGATGTATGACTAAAGGCCTATAAGTTTGACTCGCTTTGAGTACGTGAAAATTATGACACATCGCCATGTTACACTACAAGATGTCCATCTCTCTCTCTCTCTCTCTCTCTCTCTCTCTCTCTCTCTCATTATTTTTGCAATAAGAGTCATAATTATAGTTAGATACAATACAATACAATTTTCTTGATCAAGAATACAAAAAAGGACAACCAAGGGGTTAAACAACGAGTTGTGATTACAAAACTTGTAGCCCTTCACATTTTCTTCAAATCAAAATAGATAGGGGTAAAGTGAGCAAAGTACTCAAAAAAAAGATTGAGTCAGCTCATTGAGTAGTTCATCTATATTGAACTCAATACTTTCAAGCGTGGGAGATGGTCCTGCAAGTTCTTGTTGTGAAGGACCATCCTGATCTGGCAATGGTCCGTAGAGTGATGCATACTGTTGCAGCTTGGTTTGGGCCTCCAATAGCTCCATCTCAAGATCAAGGATTCTGTTGTGCAAAATATCAGGTGTCTCTCCTTGCCTTGCTAATGCAACGAGCATCTCTGATTCTTCAAGAAGCAGAACTATGGGATGTTTGCATGCAGACATTGGATTATTGGCATGACTTGTCGTCACTTTCTTTGCGATCCAACCATGCCCAACATTAGAATTCTTGGGGCGATCTGACCGATCTACATGTCTTCCAAGGATGTCGTAAACATAACATTGTTGTATAAAGTAGAGTGCCATTTGGTTATTGTTTGGCATAATTCTCTCTCCACGTATGAATCTTTGTAGCAATAGTCGTGCGAGTCCTTTGTGCTGCAAATCTGATAGCTTTATAGGAGCTAGTTCCTTGGCATTTTTGTTGATTCAAAATAGTTTTTGGTGCACAAAGTGGTTTGGACATAGCTTCTTGCACTCCTTAAGGTTGAGAGGCTGGCCTTGTAACCCAGACTCTTCCTCTTTGATTCGTGCAATAGCTTTGAGGTCTTTCTCTTGGCCATAATGCCTTCTCGCTTCTTTGTGGATGGCATGTGCTTAAGTGTGGTGAAGTTATTCTTCCATATCTGTCAATCAACCAAATATTTCATCATTAGAAAGACTTATCGTGAAGTTAACAAGTCATCACTTTGAAATATTCAAAGAAAAAGACAGGATAACTTAATCATGCTACAAGAAAGAGATATAATATTTATCACCATGTCGTTGGAAAGAGACAAGATAACTTGATCAGTTACATAATTTACAAGCGCAAGTAAAGAGGACAATTTTCAAATCATCACTTTAATCATCAGCTAGTCGTAGACCAAAAATCGTTACAATGTCATAGCCCACTCTATGGGCACCGTTTAGACAAAAAGAAATATTAAAAGCGTTAAGTCAGGTTGAGGGATTGTTTTGCTTACCACTCTCAAGTGGGTAAGTGCATTGCTTTTAAAATCCCTTTTTTTTTTGTGGCATTGACATGCACTTCAAGATTCGTTTACAAGTATGACACACGGAGAAGATATCCATGGATTTATTCCAGGGAGGGGGAATAGTAGATATGCATTCTGGGATAGCCCATGGAAAATCTCTCTCAATCTTCTTTCTAGTTTCTATTTGTTGGGATTAAAGCCCAAGTGGCCTCTTATGCGGATATGGCCGGCCGCCCGCCTAACTCACTTACCTCTAACTCTTTGTATATACTAACATATTCTTTGTGAATACTAAGGATTTGGGAGATAACCCTTCTAACAGATCTCTGTGTACTGTACTGTGTAAGCTCACTGTGTGTGTGTGTGAGAGAGAGAGTCGACCCACGCTCCGCTCCGCGACTTCAATTGGTATCAGAGCCTTGGTTCAGTGCGGATTTGCGCAATCGCGCGCGCGCGCACTTTTCCGGCAGATTCTGGATCCGGAGTTCGAAAATTCACACTCGGCGTTCCGGGAGCGTTTCCACCAGGCGACCTGGGGTTTTACCCCCCTTTCGAAGTCGTTTATGCCCTCAGAATTTCGTTCTGAGCACTACAGCAGAAGATAGATTTCAGCCGCAAAGAAATCCGTCTTGTGTAGATTGGCAAGCAGGAGGTGGTCGACATCAATATCGACATCGACATACATCACTTATTCGTCTTCAGAGCATCATCTATAGACCAGGTACACATATATATCATCAGATATATATATTGCAGTCTGCATTGCTACTTCTTGTGCTTGCCAGGTTCCAGGGGAGGTGTGGCCATACGACGGCTTGACACCACTGGCATGTATTGCAGATTGATGTACTGTGATTGTGGGTCTGCTAGTTGTGAGTCACGCTAGCAGACAGACCGCCGCAGCGGTCATAGGACAGTGATTGGTCTATTATAGGATGTATGCTAGTTCTGGGCAGTTTGCTGAGCCATCTGAGAGGGTCGTGTGTGAGGTTTTTTGAAGCCAAGCACTGGGGGCTGGGTTACCCAATGTGAGGTGGATTAGGTTGCTGGAGTTCCCCTCTACACGCATCCTCTTCGGCGACTTTTATCCCTTAGGATGTATGACTTTGTGTAGACACTGGATTGCATCTTATGCGTCAGGCCGTTGAGGCATTGTTCAGGGTTCAGTCTTGAGACAGATACAGGTTCTGTCATCACCCAGAGAGGAGACAGTGTATGCTTACAGGATTTGTCACTGGTCAGCTATTTATGATTGTTTTTTGAGCTATCTTTTGGTTCCCAGAGCTCAGTTTACAGGGGAGACTCTGTCAAAAATTTTCAAAATACTGACAGTTCCTGAGGAGAGGTGTTCAGCTTGTTGATTATAGCTTGTTTACTGTGTACAGAGGCCAGTTTACAGGGGAAACTCTGCCAGATTTTTCTCAGGAGTAAACAGTTTGGCAGATATGGCATCTTCTCACAGTGAGACTATTTACAACATAAAGAAGCTGGATGGCACAAACTTTCCATTCTGGAAGAAGCAGATTTGGCAGGTTTTGGTGCAGAAAAAACAAGTGAAGCCACTGAAGCTCAAAGGGGAGAGACCAGAATTTATGGCTCAAGATGAGTGGGAAGAGCTTGACGAGTTAGCTTGTTCCACAATCATGCTGACACTGGCAGAAAATGTTTACTTCAACGTAGCAGAAGAGACTACAGCGTATGGCGTATGGCAAAAGCTATGTGATATGTACGAGAAACAAAGTGCTGCTTCTCAGATTTACTGGCTCAAGAAATTGGTGGATTTGAAGATGAAGGAAGGGACAGCCATGTCAAATCATCTGAATGAATTTCACTCAATTTTCAGCCAGTTAACAGCACAAGAGATAGTCTTTCCAGATTCAGTGAAGGCTATGTTTCTCTTAATCACTTTGCCAGACAGTTGGGATACTTTTCGTACAGCGTTAAGTAATTCTGTCGCGCCAGAAGGTCTTACAAGTGCCAATGTAGAAGGCAGCTTGCTCACAGAGGAAGTGAACAGGAAGAACATTGACAAAGGCAAAGGCAATAGTGCTTTGGTCGTTCGAGGGAGACAACAGTTTAAAGAGAAGAAGGGTAAGAAGGCACAAAACCGAAGTAAGTCTCGTGATTCGAAGTCAAAGGATGACATAGAATGCTACCATTGTGGCAAGAAGGGTCACATGAAGCGAAACTGTACGAAGTGGAAACAAGAAAAAGGCAAAACAAAGAGTTCTGAGCAAGATGAAAAGAAGAGTTCAGTGAAGATTGAAGAGGTGAATGTCACAGGATCTGGTTCAGACAGTGATTCTGGTATAGCAGCTGGTGACATCTTCCTTACAAGCAATCTTGATTCTGTTTTCTTGACTGCAGAGGATGGACATGCTATGAGTGATTGGATTATCGACTCAGGGGCATCTTTACATGTTTCTCCACACAAAGAGTGGTTTACATCATATGTGGCTACTAAAGATTATGTCAGACTTGGCAATGAGCAGGTTTGTGACATACTTGGAGTGGGAGATGTACAGTTGAAGTTTCAGAATGGCTCTTCTTTATGGCTCAAGAATGTCAGACATGTTCCAGCAATCCGAAAGAGCTTGATTAGTACAGGGAAGTTGGATGATGCGGGTTATGTGACAGTTTTTGGGAACAGCGCTTGGAAGATCTCCAAAGGTTCGATGACTGTAGCACATGGCAGCAAGTCAGGAACTCTGTACACTTTACATGTTTCAGAGGTTAAAAACCATGTAATTAATGTGATTGAGCAGCCAAGTGTGTCACTGTGGCATCGTAGGTTGGGACATATGTCAAAAAGAGGAATGGAAATACTTTCTCATTATGGTTATTTGCCTGGATTTTCATTTCAAGATTTCGAGTTTTGTGAGCATTGTGTTTATGGTAAGCAAACACAGGAACCGCACAGATCAAAGAGGAATCGTAGGGACGAACGATTAGCTCTTGTACACAGTGACCTATGCGGACCAATGCCTAGTTTGTCACTAGGGGGAGCAGCGTACTTTTGTACATTCATAGATGACTATTCTCGCAAAGTATGGGTTTACTTCTTGAAGCACAAGGATGAGGTGCTCAAGGTCTTTAAGACATTCTTGCAGCTGGTGGAGAATCAGAGTGGTCAGAAGCTGAAGTGCTTGAGAACTGACAATGGTGGAGAGTACGTTTCCAAAGCTTTTCAAGACTTTTGTCAAGAAAAAGGGATTAAGCGGGAACTTACTGCACCATATAATCCTTCACAGAATGGGGTTGCAGAACGTATGAATAGGACCATACAAGAGAAGGTCAGAAGCATGTTGTCAAATGCTGAGTTGCCTGATGGATTTTGGGCGGAAGCAGTGGCTACAGCAGTCCATTTGATCAACAGGTCTCCTAGTAGGGTTCTGGATAAGAGTGCAGTGGCCGAGATGCTATGGACAGGCAAGGCACCTTCGTATAAGCATCTCAGAGTCTTTGGTTGTGAAGCTTATAGCCATATTCCTAAGGAGTTCAGAAATAAGTTAGAACCAAAGAGCAAGAAGTGTATATTTCTTGGCTACGGAGAATCGGGCGAGATGGGTTACCGGCTTTGGGATCCTGAGTCTAGAAAGCTTATTCGTAGCAATGATGTGCATTTCAATGAATCCAAGTTTCACGCTAAGCCAGAGAAGACAGAGGAGATCAGAAGAGTTGTCTTCAGGGAAGATGGACCTAGTGCTAGCACATCAAGACAGCATGGTCAGGCTCAGGAACAGCCTATAGTGGCTAGAGAGGCAGAATCAGTTGTGGTGAGACGTTCTGAGCGTGTCTCCAAACCACCTGATCGTTATGTGCCATCTCTAAATTATGTCATGCTCACAGATTGCGGAGAACCATCTTGTTACAAGGAAGCATTACAAGTGGTTGACTCGAAAAAATGGCAGTTGGCCATGCAGTCAGAGATGACAGCTCTGCATAAAAACCAGACATGGAAGTTGGTTAAATTACCACAGGGCAAAAAGGCTCTACCTTGTAAATGGGTTTACAGGTATAAGATCACCGCTCATGATAGTCAGCCAAAGTACAAAGCAAGGCTTGTTGCCAAGGGCTTTAAGCAAGAACAAGGCATTGACTTTGATGAAGTCTTCTCTCCAGTGGTCAAGATGACTACATTGAGATGCTTTCTTGCATTGGTTGCTATATTGGATTTGGTGTTGCACCAAATGGATGTCAAGACAGCGTTCTTGCATGGTGATTTAGATGTGGAAATTTACATGCAGCAGCCAGAAGGGTTTGTTGAGAAAGGCATGGAACATTTGGTATGCCAGTTGTTAAAGAGTCTTTATGGCTTAAAACAATCACCGAGGGCATGGTACCATAAGTTCCACCAGTTTATGCTTTCTCAAGGCTACAAACGTAGTGAGTTCGATCACTGTCTATATACAAAGAAGGCTAAGGATGGCAGTTGGCTGATCCTTATTTTGTATGTGGATGACATGTTGATTGCTGGCAAACACTTGGAAGAAATTTCAGCTTTGAAGTCAAAGATGGCAAAATCGTTTGACATGAAAGACATGGGTGAGGCAAGTCATATACTTGGTATGCGCATTGAGAGAGACAGATCAAAGAAGTTGATTTGGTTATCTCAAACAGAGTATATTGACAAGGTTTTGCAACGTTTCAATATGGAGAAGGGAAAGGCATTGAGTGTTCCATTGCCACCATATGTGAAACTTAGCAAACAAGATTGTCCTGTGTCTGAGGAAGAAAAGGCTGAAATGGATAAGATTCCATATGCGTCTGCAGTGGGTAGTTTGATGTATGCAATGATTGCTACACGTCCGGATATTGCATTTGCAATGGGAGTGGTTAGCAGATATATGTCAAATCCCGGCAAGAAACATTGGGAGGCAGTGAAAGGTATCATGAGATACTTAAAACATACAAAGAGTATGCGCATATGCTATGGTAGTCAGGATTTGAGTGTCAGAGGATACACTGACTCAGATTATGCAGGAGACTTGGATAAGAGGAGATCTACATCAGGCTATGTCTTTACATTGGCTGGAGGTGCCATATCATGGCGATCTCGATTACAAGATTGTGTTACGCAGTCTACTACAGAAGCTGAGTATGTTGCAGCAAATGAGGCATGCAAAGAAGCTATTTGGCTTGGTAGATTGGTTGCAGACTTGGGAATCAATGCAGATATGCCAGAGTTATATTGTGATAGTCAAAGTGCTATACAATTGGCAAAGAATCCAGTGTTCCATTCGAAGACTAAGCATATTGATGTGAAGTATCACTTCATTAGGGAAGTACTTGAAGACAAGCAGATACAACTGCTGAAGATCCACACCAAGGACAATCCTGCTGATCTACTCACAAAGGGACTTCCAGGAGAGGGCTTTGTGCATTGTCGTGAGTTATTGGGCATTGGATAGATGGCAGCCATGTAAATCTTTGTACATTTATGTTCATAGATTTACAGTTACTTAAAGTGCCACATTGGACTTTAAGTGGGAGGTTGTTGGGATTAAAGCCCAAGTGGCCTCTTATGCGGATATGGCCGGCCGCCCGCCTAACTCACTTACCTCTAACTCTTTGTATATACTAACATATTCTTTGTGAATACTAAGGATTTGGGAGATAACCCTTCTAACAGATCTCTGTGTACTGTACTGTGTAAGCTCACTGTGTGTGTGTGTGAGAGAGAGAGTCGACCCACGCTCCGCTCCGCGACTTCACTATTTGCAAGTTGTTGTGAAGAGGAGGAAATCATGTCATTGTTTTGGTCTTTTGTACATGACCCCCAATCCACAATGCCTGCATAGATCCCCTTCTGTCCAAAGTGAAGCATCATGTTACAGTAGTGAAGGTCATTGTGGAGGTAGTAGTGCACATGTAGATACTTTACGGTTTGAAGAAGAGCCTTTATTATCTGCAAAATGTTATTTTGGAATAGCTCTATTGTTCCTTTAGTGGTTACATAATCACAAATGGTAGGTTGACTTCCATTTGCAGTGCACTCTTTTATCCACTGCTCTACATGGCTGCCATTCCAAAAACATGAAATGAGCATTGGACGCTCTATGTGGTAGACCATGGCAAGTGGATAAATAGTGCCGTGATGAGTGATGTATAAAAATGTGGCTTCACCTTTTACCTGCTGACCCACTGTGGGTCCATGCAAGTAGACTTTGAAGATCTTCGCTGCATACAATGGCTCTTTCAATGCAGGATGTGTGGCACCTACACGCTTCACGTGTGCCCATCTCCCGTCTCCGAGTTGTTCTGGTAAAATTAATGATTGTAGTTTTTGGTAAAAGAAGCAATACAGGGGGGGCTGAAAATGATTGAGAGTGAGAGTGACACTAGTAGCAGACTCTATTCTAATGGTAGCAGCTCTTGGCTCTTCAATAGCATCAAAAGAGTTGGCTTCCACTCTCATACGCTTTGCTACTCTTTCCAGCTTTCCCTTGCTCTTGAACTCAGTATACAATTGTTGCACAAGTTCTATGCGAGTAGCTATGCCTGGCAAAGTAATGATTTCAAGATTTTTTAGATCCTAAAATATCTTTGCAATCTGTCTGATAGACTGCTTGCCCATGTTCAATAGAGAACCTGATTTCATTAGAGATATGTCAAAAGCAGCAGGCGTAAATGCAAGCTGAAGCTGCTCAAATACAAACTTTGCTAAGGCCTCTATGAATTGGTAATAATTTGCCGGAGCAGAGGGGTTTAGGCAACAACAAAGCTCAAGCTCTGACATGTGATGAAAGTGACGTGCTTCCATTGTGAAGGAAAATTTTTGTTGATGTTTTGCCAGTTTAGTATCCGCCATATTTGCAAGATATAATTTTAAAACATAAACATTGCTAGAGGAGAGGGGAAACTATCAAAATTGTGTCATGACCCTAATCCATACACAATTGACATAATTCATAGCAAACAATGATAAATTACAATTTAAATCCATACATTGTATAATAGAGAAGAGAGCACACAAAGAGAGAGAGATGGAGAGAGGTGAACAGGCCAGGAGTGTGAGGGACGCTCATCACAAATTGGACCCTATTACACGTAACAATTGGAGTGTACATGTGAACAACCTATCTTGTGTGAGGTACGCTCAACACAAGTCCTAGACGTTGTTGTAATGTTGATTGATAGTTTAATCAATCTAATCCCTGATGAAGTGTGTGAAACGCACAACACAACCATCAATGGATAGTTTAGCAATCTCAGATTGTGGTCAAACATTGTACATATTTACATCCAAGACAACACCAAGTCATCTACTGATGAGTGGCGTATCTACGGATCAAAAAGTACAAGGTCAAGGCATGTCATGCTAAGATGAAGAGGGCATAGGTATGCATCTCTCCACTCTTAGGTAGACAAATGTATCCCTCATATTTCTATGTAGTAAGAACAATGAGGTGACTTAATATAATCCCTGATGAAGTGTGTGGAACTCACAACACAAACATCAGCGGAGGACAACTTAACAATCTTAGATGCAGGCCAAATATCATATGTATCTACATCCAAGACAACACCAAGTCATCAAGTGATGAACAATGACGTGTCTTTGGAGTTCAAATCACAAGAGTAAACAGTGTGTCACACAGAGAAGAAGAGGGCATAAACTATGCATCTTTCCACTCTCTGTTTGACGAGAAGAACTCTTGCGTTTCTACATGATACAAACGATGATTTGAGCTTATCTAAAATTGAGAAGTCTATTGGTCACTCTGAAATGAGAGGTGTGGCATCATGCCTACTGCACTCCACAAGCCGACCACTAAATTCTAACTCAGCTTTGTGGTGAGAGATATACTATTGTACCATACTAGTGAGAATCTAAGTTTGTCCTAAAACCTTTCTCTGCAGTGAGCCAAGTGGCTGCATAGCACGAGAAAAGTGACTAGCTTCTACTCACTTCTGGAGTGGGCTGGATGGCTACACACCACGAAGTCGCCTATAACTTGCAAGCCAACTCTCTGGTGAGAGAAAACTACTACAATACACGAGTCTATCACAACACACAAAAACAAGTTAGAACACATGTAAACAACTTTAAAATTATACCTCAATAAACTCTAGCTGTATGTTGCACTCTCAACTGCAGTCATTGGTTTTGATTAAAATCAATGATGGTCTTTATATAAGTAGTTTTTTCGATCGAAAGATATTTTGATCAAAATATCTTTCGATCAAAAATAAAAATACGGCTATTCGGTGATTATTCAAGATTTTGGCATATAATGATGTTTTATACGTATATTTTTTTGATACGAGCGTATAAATACAACGCAGACCCTTGGTGATAATAAGCTATCTTTGGAGCGCCAAAGATAAAAATTCACTATTTCAAGAGATTTTTGCCCAAGGTGATTTTCTCAGGTTTTTACATGTAGTTTTAAGTCTCTTCACTGAGTTTCAAGTCTCTTCACTGAGTTTCACAAAGTTTGAACTATATGTGAGTGGTTTACTATCCCTTTTTGTCCCATCTTAAAGGTTTCCGTCTATTTTGGTGTTTCAAGTCTTTGCACAAGCTTCAAAGTTGTTCAAACTTGCTCAAGAGCTCTATAATGTTCAATGGAAGCTATGTCAATGAAAATTTTGCCAAAACCATCTTTCTGGTAGAAAATTTATCTTATGTGTGCATAAGATAAATTCTTCAAATTTTAAACTTTGACCACTTGAATAGGTTCTTATGATAATACAAAGCTAACCCTGGTGTCAAAATCCAAAAATCATCTTTCTAGCAGACGATTTATCTTATCTACACCTAAGATAAAATTCTCAACAATTTAAACTTTGACCACTTTACTAGGGTTCTTATGATAAGACAAATCTAACTCTGGTGTCAAAATCAAAAAATCACCTTTTTAGTAGAAACCTTATCTTATGTATGCCTAAGATAAAATTCTCCAAAATTTTAACTTTGATCACTTGAATAGGGTTCCTATGATAAGACAAAGCTAAACAAGGTTTCAAAATTTAAAAATCACCTTTTTGGTAGAAAATTTATCTTATGTGCACCTGAGATAAAATTCTCCAAAATTTGAACTTTGACCACATGAATAGGGTTCTTATGATAAGAAAAAGATAATTTTGGTGTCAAAATTAAAAAATCACCTTTCTGGTAGAAAAATTATCTTATGTGCGCTTAAAAGTTGAACTTTGATGATTTGAATATGGTTCTTATGATAAGACAAACCTAACCCTGGTGCCAAAATAAAAAAATCACCTTTCTGGTAAAACAATTATCTTATGTGCGCCTAATATAAAATTCTCCAAAATTTGAACTTTGACCACTTGAATAGGGTTCTTATGATAAGACAAAGTTAATATTGGTTTCAAAATCAAAAAATAACCTTTCTAGTAGAAAATTTATCTTGTATGCGCTTAAGATAAAATTCTCCAAAATTTGAACTTTGACCACTTGAATAGGGTTCCTATGATAAGACAAAGCTAACCCTGGTTTCCAAATTAAGAAAATCACTTTTCTGGTACAAAATTTATTCTATGTGCACCTAAGATAAAACTATGTCAAATTTTGATCTTTTTCATTTTTTTCTTCACAGATTGGTTTTCCCACAAGTTTTAGGATTTATCGACACCCTGGTTTCAATTTTTAGCCAAAATTCACTTTCTTTTTGTTAATTTTCTCTGAAGTTGATAGTTTTTTTCAATTTTGGGGCTTGACCAAGTGTTTTAGTGATCCAAATGTTTCCAAAATCAAAGGGAGTAGTCTACTCAAGTTGGTCTACCACCTTGTACGTCCAATTTTCTAGTATTAGTCTCAAAAACCCCTTATCTATCTTTAGCATCCCTAAGATAGATTTGATAATGTTTTGGTTTTCTTCAATGCACCTTACAACAGATGAAATCCTAATGGTTTTCTACTTAGCCTACTCCTACTAAACATGAAAAAAGAGTACAAAAACTAGAAAATTCAACTTTTAATCTCAAATCTCTACTTCCTACTTAGGTGATACCCTTATCGACGACTAGCTAGTCTCAAGGATCCTTCACCTGACCTGTCCTACTAAACTAATGCTCCCGAGGTCCCTACCAAGTATCTCTACTCTCAAGTACCTTTTAGTCGTGATAAAGTTAGAAAATGTGTTACTCTAGCCAAAATTAGAGGAAGTAATGGAAATTCAAGTGAATGCTTTGGGTTTTTCTCTAGTCTAGGTTGCTTTGTCCCCAAAAATGGTGCCAAAATGTCGGTCAGTTGCCAATCCTCACCATGTCAATGCTAGCAAAGCAAGAACCACAGACATAAAATGTTAATCCATGGGACATAGCTGACCCAACTAGTGCATGGACGCTACAAGACATAGCTAATCTCTTGAAAAACCCAAGTATATTGTGTTCTCACCTAGATCGGTCTTAGGTGTGTGTCAAGCACTAAAAGCCACTTTTCTTACCGCAAGCTTGATCTAATGAATTTGTATGGCTATAGTACTCCGAATGCAATGAAACTAAATACGTAGGATGTGCAGAGTATCCTCAACATGCTCATGTGCTCAAAAACCATTTTTGACACTTGGGAAAAATTGCGCATAAGATAAACAACATGTTTATTGAAGCCTATTATGTTGATTTCATGAAGTTATAGTGCTCAAAATGCAACCAAACTAACTACCTAGAATGGGCAGAGTATCCTTAACACTCTCATGTACTCAAATGTCATTTCTGATCGCACACGGACAAAATTGTGCATAAGATAAATAGCCTATTAAAGGTCCATCAATTTTGGAATTTGAAGCACTCTATAGCTTCCTTAGGACGTGCTATATTTATTCCTATGGTCAAAAACCAATCGAGATGCATGTATTGTGCATAGAGAATGAAAATAGCTCTTAGACGGGCACGCCTAAAAACACAACTTCATCGCGAGAAACTTACGTAGAAAGAGAGAGCTTTCACCTACGAGCACTTTTGTATGCTCAGATTTTCAATGCAACACCACACGAGGGAGACACGAAATATTGAAACAACAGAGAGCTCATAAGACTGTACTACACGTACGCTCACTTTTATTATCCAAAACTTAGGTCCAAAGTTACAAAAATGGACTTTTATACCTTAGCCAAGGTTTAAAATGTGCAATGTTCGAGCACCCAATACCTTTGAGGATCCACAAATTAATGTATCTGCAACCTAGGCACACTAACTGGCCTATTCTTTACATCTTGGAACTCTCATTGAGCCCGTAACATGTTACAATATCACAATGGCTAAATAAATCAAAAAATTACAATACATGGCCATTTTGGGAAAATGTGAAAAATGTGTAGCTCCAATCTTCACTGCTTCTCCACATTTATCTTTCATGTGTATTCATAAGGCTTTGATCATTAGAAGCTCCTGTTATTATAAGGCTTTGATGTGAAAAATGTGTAACTCCAATCTTCACTACTTCTCCATATTTATCTTCGATGTGTATTCATAAGGCTTTGTTCATTAGAAGCTCCTGTTAACTGATGTCAATTGAGTTAATAGCAATGTTACTCTTCTTAGCCATGTGATCTCTTCCAAGGGCATTGAAGTTGACCCAAGCAAGGTTCAAGCTTTGGTGCCTTTGCCCTCTCCCACCACGACAAAGTAATTGGTCTCTTTTCTTCAAAAGGTGAGATATTTGAGTAGGTTCATTCACCTGCTCTCTCAAGTTGTTCTCCCTTTACAACAAGTTACCCCCATCAAGAGATCTTCACTTGGAGTGAATAAAATGAACATTATTTCAATAAGGTACAACACATTCTAGCCTCATTTCCCACCATTGCACCTCCAAAGTGGGACGAGATGTTTTATGTAAGCTCTAGTGTGGGCAATGACACACTGGGGGTCATATTGATGCAAAAGGATCCTCAAACTTCTTTCATGTGCCCTGTCTACTTCTCCAGTCATGATGACTCCATCAGAGAAAGGATACACGGGAGTGGAGCACATGATGCTTGCATTAATGTTTGCTACTACCAAGTTTTTCTCTTATTTATTTTCTGGACCATTCATAATTTCAACCATGGAAGGAGTATTTCCTTACGTAATGCAGCACATGAATGTTTCTTCTAGGATTTCCAAATGACTCACAAGCTTGTAAGAGTTTGATTATAGAATGCAAGTGGAGAGGTCCGCGAGAGCCAGTCTAGGAAGCCTTCTCACTCATTGTCACTATGAAAGAAGTTGCAGATCAAGACAAGTGATAAAGAAGTAACACCTGTGTTGGAAGCCCCTAAGATAGAGAGTGCTCACTCTCTTTTCTTTAAGTCCTTAATAAAGCATCCAAGTCTAGCATGTCTACGGGCTATAAAAATCTCCTAATCTATTAGTACATTGTCACAGATTTTTGAAGATCATGGAAGTTTTGTTTTTGTCATTCATAGAAAAAAGTAAAGCACAATACAAGGCTACCACCCCAAGGCAAGTATAGCTACAACTCTCATCTCCTTGAAACATCAAGGAGGTGTTCCAAGAATCTACCAGCCTATCAAGGCGATGGCTAACCCCTATCAGCCCAAGGCATCGGTTTAGGGCCTTGACAAGCGAGCCAAGGTGATCCCCCTTGCCTCCCAAGTGCCAATAAGGCGCTATGCCTTACATAGACACAACATAACCTAGAAATTTTATTTTCATGTGTCAAGTAGCATTTTTGCTACTTTCTCTTGAAACTTTTTTGCTTCATTGTTTCACTTTTTATAACTTTTTTATTTCTTCCATCATGAGAGTATTTATGGAAAATGGACTAAAGGATTCAAGCCTAATCATATCCCTAGGTCATGTTAAAAATGAATGGAGTATTAAGACTATCATAAGACTCTAAGACTAGCAAGAAGTGATCCTACATTAACCTAAAGTCAAGGCCAATTACCTATGATTAGCACACATAAAGCCAAATTTTAAATGAGTTTAATATTCACAAAGCAAAGTGTTGAAACTTTAGTATGCCTAGCTTTTGAAAATGAAAGAACCATAATTTAGAAGCAGATTCACTTAATTTAAGCATAGAGAATGGAGAGATAAACAAAAGAGAAATATCATGGAAGGATTTCACCTATTCATGCTCTTTTGAGCATCCTTGAGCAAGCATCCCCTTTGTGTAGAGAAGTCTCTTGATTCTTCTATTTACAATCCAAGCTTATTGAAGCTAAGTGTAAACACAAGCTCCAAAGGCCATTTATTGAAAGCCAAATGCACACAAAAAACATTAATGAAATCCTAATGCTAGGGTCTTCAATACCCAAATATGCCAAAGGAAAAAAACCCAAAGGAAAAAAAGTGCTTTGATTATGCACATAATGCACTTTAGTAGAAAATGTATACATACACATCAAAAACATGAGAGATACTGCTTCTAAGTAAGCAAATTTTTCAATTTTTACAATCTCTCATGCATGATTCAAAGTTGATTAAGTGCTAGCTCAAATGAAATATGGAACTTAAAACAAGCAAAGAGCGCTAGCTCAAATGAAAACATTTTTACTTTAGACCAAGCTATGAGCTAGCATGAATACAACTTTCTAATCCAAAGAATTGGAATGGCTCTAAATAGCCACATTTTGCAATATTTTGCAATATCAACACCCCACATTTGCAATGGAATCCCATTTGCCAATCCTTCAAAAAAACTCAATCGTTAGTGCATGAAAGCATATGGAAATTCAACAGAAGCATTCAAGGAATTCACAATCAATAACAAGCCCCAAACTTGTAATGCAATTTCATGGTCATCTAGACAAGCTTGATATTTTAGTGCTATGGAAAAATTTTGCATTCATATTAAGCACTAAAGATGTATCAAGCAATGTTCAAGCACAAAAGATCCTAACCATGCATCAACTCATCATTCATATTAAGCACTAAAGATGTATCAAGCAATGTTCAAGCACAAAATATCCTAACCATGCATCAACTCATCATTCACCACTGTGACTTTCATGCCTACATGCATATCATAGGGAATTCTTTCATTTAATCAATCAAACAAGCACTAACATAATGCTCAAACCAAGGCAATGAAGCTCATTTGTGCATGGGAATCTTCACATAATCTTAGCACATACAAAATTCCCACATGTTCTCACATAGGAGGTGGTTACATACAACACAATATGGCCAAAGGATGCACAAAATACGGGGAGCTCAATCTCCCAAAAATTTTAATGCAGTCCATGTAAATAAATTTTGATCACGGTAGACCATTCATTCAAAAGATAGAGGGTGCACCCATAAAGTACAACTCTTCAATTTTAGGCATTCATGAGTAATCAAATATATATATATATATATATATATATATATATATATATATATATATATATATATATATATATATATAGATATATATATATATATATATATATGTGCATGATGCTCCAAAACACCATATCAGAGAGTTTGAGAGAGCCATTTTGAGAATCACCAATGTCTTAAAGATTTGGCCATGTGACAAATCTCAAATTATTTTTTAAGATCAAAGACTTTCACAAGGTAGTGCTTGAAAAGGTCTTCCAATCCATGCTCTCAAAAATCTTGCTAAGATTTGGCCATGTGGTCAAAATCTTCAGCTCGTTTTGAAAGTGGGCATTGGGAAATTCTCAAATTCACTAAAATGGTGTTCCAAGGACGCCGTGATTTCAACAAATTTAATGACAAAGAGCTCAGTCTATGTGGACCTTTTGGCTGCAAAGGTGAGTTTGGTGGGTAGATAGAAGAAAGGAGAAGGTGTGGGTGAGTTTGTGAAAGTTGGGTGGGAATCTTCTTTTATAACCATTTCCTTCACAAAGAAATTGGGGAGGTTTTTTTTCTTTTCAGTGTTTTTTCGTGATTGAGTTGTCGATGAGGCGATTCTAAAAGGGTGAGGCACAACATAGTCATGAAAGAGAGGCCCTAAGAGGGTTTTTTAGTGTTGGTGAATGGCGCTCGTATTTGCAGGGCAGTGCAAGTAGCTCAAAAGCCAGATGAAGCGGTGATGTAGTATGCATGCTTATTATAGAGAGGCCGATAGGTGGAGTAGGCAGTGAGGGAGCTGCCGGTGAAGCAAGCCAACGTCATCAATTACAGTAGTGTGTGTCTAAACAATCTCCAATTGGATGTAAAGTGGATGGGGAATGCGTGCACAAATTTACGAGAATTATCAACATTTGAGGATTTGGCTTAAACTAATTGCATTATGTTATTTCAATAAATGATGTGTGTGCAATCAAATGAGGGCATTTGATAAAACAAAAAGTAGATATTGAATGATGTTTTGCAATATTTTTGGTCTAATTTTTGGTGTGTATGCCAATCTATGCGGGATTTGTTGCATGAAATCACATTGCTCTTTTAATGGAGCCTTGCATATTTTCGTCCTGACTCACAAAAAATTTAATGATGCAAATATTTTTTTGCCATAGCTTTGTGGTGTTTGCGTGATTCCAAATCCAAAGTATAAATGCCATTTCTTAAACTATGAAAAAAGAATGCTTTGGAATATTTTTGTGCATGCTAGGGATAATTGCCACATTTGGTTTACCAAAAGCATTCACTCACACTTGAATACCTACACACAAACCCACACACATTCAAAACAGAACACATGCCATTAGTGTGGGAACATCCCCTTAAGGAGATGCCATTAGTGTGGGAGCATCCCCTTCAGGAGAACATCCCCTTAAGGAGATTTTAAATCAAAATCAAATAAATCTAAAAGCTAAAGGCTCTGCTTGACCACTTGCATGGACCGTGACGCATGCAATGACCCTTGGACCCACATTCCCACGCACACTAACTTGAGTTGGTCCACCCCTTCCAATTTGGCGCTTGTGCAATAACCCTTCAAATACACACACCCATACACCCAAAATCTCATTCTTGAATCCCTCCTTTGCTACTGTGTGTATGCCATTTTTTTTTATACCGAATGCAGTACAAGACAAAACACACACATCTGTACACACACGCTCACTTGATTGCATGCCTTTTGCCTTCAAGGCCTTGATGCTGACCCAAAGATGACACTTTCCAATTGTCCTTGAGGTCCCTTTTGTAGCCTGCACTCCCTTGCATGCGATTATGATCGCCACAATCCCAACCCCATTTTACCCTTCTAGTGATCGTCTCTCTCTCTCTCGGCCATTTGCTCATGGCTCTTAATCCCTTCCTCTACTGCTGATTTAATATGACTTTCCCTATTGCAAAACCATATCGAAGTATCAATCATTGCAATCTTCATTGCTCATACCTCATTTCTCTAATCATCCAAATCCTGTCGGATTTTCATTTGGTTTTACAAAGCTTCATGCTTGTGCTTATGGCAACTCATGAATGCACAACTTAATGAAATTCTTACCATATCCAATCATCTTGGCATACATGATCATGGTAATACATAAAATCATTTTCAACTGCAAATCGATTGAATCATCTCAAGTCACATACCAACCTTTAGGTCTTGCAATCATCATGATTAGTGGTGACACCAATCATTCATTTTCTCATTGGATAGATCATGCCCTTGGATAGGCACACACACCCAAATTTAGCCCAAAATTATATGCAAAAAATCCATTAATTCCTTATAGCAATGCTAAAAATGCACACTCTATCAAGCATGAATGAATGCATGCATGCTCAATTTATAAAAAATTAACATACTTTGACCCAATCAAGCAATGCACGCACTCAAAAATTAAGAACAAAAGTTCAAATTTGGCTCAATTGGCAATGCATTTATGCTTACACCTAATGATTACACACACTTTTCATGAACATTTCACAATCAAAAAGCATTTGGGTGTCCCAATTGACCATCAATTATTGAAAATCAAGTGGTCTTGGATGGGCACACACACTCAAATTTTGCCCAATTTTTGGGCAATTAGGTTTATTCAATGATGAGGTTAGCCTATCATTCACAACAATTACATGATTTCACACTCACATATCATCATTTCCATCAATTTCTATGTATGCACACACTCAAGATTAGGTACACACATACTCAAAAATTTTGGCAGTTTTTTCCCTCTTTGGTGCATTACACACACAACAATTTTTATGCACACACATGAATTCTTGTTGCAAATCAAGCTTCATCATGACACACACATCATTTGTTAGTCAAATTGACCATCAATTTCATTCCAAATCAATCAAATTAGGCTCTCAAAGTATATCAATTGATTTACACAACTAATTTTAGCAATAAATTAGCAACACATTGGAATCAAATTAATCACCCAAAAATTGAATGGAGTAGGCCAATGCACTTACAATCAATTGTGTTCAAGCTAATCCTTGCTCCACGCGATGATTCCACCTTGCACACACATGTGTGGCTCTTTCAATTTAGCCTAAAAAATGACCATTGTAGGCCAAAAAGCAAACAATCAAATCATTAAATTAAGCATGGATTAGCCCAAACAACTTGATAAAAGTGTTGACTCCGCCTCTTATAAGGGGATTAAACATACATTACACTTTAAATGTTAGCAGTTAGGTTAGTAAAGTTAGTCAAAAATTAGTAAAATTAGCATGGAGATGAAGCAAAATTAGTAAGGGTTAGTATGCAATTAGTGAAATTGGAGGTGAATTGGAGGTTTGGGGTATTCATAACTCAAAATTTAGCTTTCATTACTTGCACAAACATCATCAAATCAAACCCAAATTGAGTTACGCACACTCAAAACCAACGAAATTAGTAGTGAAGTTACTCTATTCTAAACATCCTATACTCACTAGCTTACGTTATCGATCCCCAAAAACGGCGCCAAATGTTGGGAGCAATCGTAGCATACCCTAATCAACCCAAGACCAAAAAATTATCGATCCTAGTATCGGCAACCCGGCTAGGACATGGAAGCACGAGCATTATTGGATGTATCGAATGAGAGGATTCAAGAAGAGAATGCTCTTCCAATGCAATAGAGATTAGCCATGAATCACTAACTCTAATCACATCATCAATCAAGCATCACCTACACACATTAAGCCCACCAAAGTCCAATTTGCCATAGACTAGAATTTTAAATCACACTCATAGCAAGAATACACTAATTGTATTGGTGTTGACCTCTCCAATCACCACATGCCAATCAAGGTACTTCATCAAAAGCTACACACACAAGGTGAATGGTGCTAGAGTTTCATTAAACCCATCCACACACAAGAAAACAATAGGGCACATACACTAATCACAAGATTAAGAACCAACTTAATCAACCTAATTAGAGATGTTAAATATCATAAATTGAGTGCTCATAGAAGGATAGGAGTGGTCAATAAGCAAGAAATCATCACACACACTCAAATCTAAAATAATGAGAAGGTGTAACTACTTCATGGCATAATGAAATATAGAAGAATTAATACTAATGAAGAAATTGGGGATTCGATTAAGAAATGCTCCTCTAATTACAATGTATTAGCACTAGCCTCTTAAGCATGGGCATTAAGCTCAAGGCTAGGCCATCCATAGAGTGGACACTCAAGAGAGAGAGACCTCTCAAGAATGGATAATCAAGAATGAAACTTCCTTGCATAAAGGCTTGCACCACAATCCCTTCTATTATGGGATTAGTTGAGTCCTCTAGCTAGCATATACAATTTGGAACTCCAAATGAGCCCAAGACCTTATACAATGTGGATAGGAAATATTGTGCACATTCATAGCATATCTACAACTTGGTGCATAATTGATGTAGCCTATGTTAGCCGCTACTAACAGCCTAGTGTTGAGCTGAGGATTCTCGTCTCAGATGCTAGCACAGCGAGAACCAAACCAACATAATGTCAGCCAAGGATAGAGCCATGACCCAAAAGCGCATGGAAACAAGCAAGTGGTTGTCAATCACCTACTCGACCTTCTAAGACAATCACTACAAAGAAATGTATCATAACCCACTATGTACATGACGGCTACCATATCTAGGAAACATCTACCTCTTGAAACATAACCTAACAATGTCCAATCATCATGAAACTTGAGGGCTAGTCTCTATACACCCAAAGGACACTACCCTAAAGTCTCTACCCCAATATACTATCTGCACACACACGCAACCACAATCACGTATGATGTCTGGCAGTAAAATTCAAGTCATCGATTTCAAACGTGATTAGTCCTATGGTGTAGCTTGTCTCACCATGAATGCGTGGATATATAACAATAATGAAACAGACACACCGATACAGAGAAAACTCAACTTAAATCTTGACGAAGAGCTCTTCGCGAGGAATCCAGAACTGCGTGTCCTTGGCATCCATGCCTAGCTCTCTCTGTAGCTAGCATGTTGATGGAGTCACCTCAGCAATGTCGCTCATGTAGCATGCATAGAGAGAGAAGGCAAACCCACTCACACACAGCACACCGTACGTAACACAATTGAGCCCAAGATTGATTTAAAGAAAAGTCTATCTCAAGGTTACAAGGGTTTGGCTTATATACCTCAACCCTAAGTTTGGTATTTTTGCTAAGAGAGGTACTAATTAAAATTACAGAGTGAATCTGACTTTCCATCCACTTTCATCATTACAGGATTTTCTCAAGATTTATAACATTAAAAGGACTTGTCATAATCAATGAGCTACAATAGCCGGCTTTAGGCAAAAATGATATAATTAATTAATGTGCCTCCATTGGATGCTTGGATTTGGCGTGTGTTGGTCAACCACTTCAACAAATATTGAATGAATCAAGAGCCAGCTAGGACCAAAAGATACATTTAGCTCTTTGGGCATATCGACTAGCTTACAAAATAACAATTGGAATGACACCTTTGCTTGTGTTTGGACTTAATGCCATACTCCCCATCCCATTCTTGATTCCCACACTTTGAGTAGCCTAGGACTTAGAGTGGGGACAAACCACAAGCTGTCAAAAAATTTAGACGTTCTTAAGAAGCTATATGAGATGCACTTACAAGTTGTTGCAAACAGCTATGTACAAAAACAACACATGGAAGAGTTTCAAGATCAACATGTAATCACAACTAGGATTCTAATAAGAGTTATTATGTATTGGTTTACACCTTGAAGCAACACTCTAAAAAGTTAAAAATGCAAGGAAATGGCTCATTCATGATTCATGATATATCATCAAGTGGAGGCCAAAAACTTGAAACATTAGAGAGAGAAGAGATGCCCAATTGAATTAGCGGTTGCAAGTTGAAGAAGTATAATTTACCACTAACCAAAAAGATGCTGGAAAATATCCATCACAGAGCAGCAACAAAGAGGCAAACCCAAGCTATAAAAGCACAGGCTCTAGATGAAGCTAAGTTGTGAATTCTGAAGTGCAAGGAACAACAGAACAGCATATGAATTTTGCTACAACTTGCAAGCACAACTTCTCCAATAGAAGCAATTCCAATAGAGTAAAATTAGCTTGGAGGCATGGATTTACCCATCTGCTATAGCTTCTAGATGGATCAACGGGGTGATCACTTATAGAAACTAGAGTGCGAGCAAATGCCATCAAGTACTCCACGTACTTGAAAATGTCAAATATACATTTATTGACCAATCACATAGAGCTCAAAGCTACAAACCAAGGGAAGATGGTCAAATTAGGTCAAGCAAATTTTTCAATCAAAATTGATTACCATCAATGGCCACATAAATTTCATGTCATGGTGAACACAGATCTTAATAAAGCATTCTTCCTAGGTGTACCATGGATACATGCTTACAAACCAATTTCGGATTGGCAAGAGGACACTTTAAATTTTAAACTTAATGACACCTCTTATGTCACTCCTTTGGCACAAAGTAATCACATGTGGAAATTACAGCCCATTGTTCTGGAACTACAGCCAGTGATGACACCTCAATCTATATGCCAATTCAATGGACAAACCACATGATATGTATGGGAGAATAAATCCATCATGGAAAACTGGCCTAAACAAATATGGATACCCAAGCCTACAAATCCACAACTACCAACCAAAGCAAAATGACAACATTGTCAAACAAAATTTTAACAATCTCAATTCAATGACACTTAGAAGTGGCAACCCAATTAACAATAACAACCTCAAACCAAGTATCATTGGATACCAAAGTGTCTAAGGGGGGCTTTTGTAGCTCTATCACACCTCACAAAGAGACAGTCCCAAGACTAAAATGCCAATCCGAGGAAGCACCTGGCTCGCCTACGGCATGGAGGCAAGTCAAAAGTTTCTCAATCTCTTTTTTGAATGCAATACACTATGTGGAAGTGATCTATGAACTCTCTAACTACGAAAAACTTGATTTCTACCTCTCTGATCCAATCACACATCCACATGCAAAACCAGCAGCAAATCAACTCCGTTCAACACCAAACTTGGCAGGCACATTCCTTACTAGGTAAAAAACACTTCTAGACTAGCAAACATAAAATGTGCACACTTGTGACAATTGTAATTTTCTCCAACGGCAAAAATTACAAGTCGCCGAATCCAGTGCCAGACACACCTACTAGATGCTCCGAAGCATTGGAAATTATATGCAGCTGACAGAATCTCAAGATAGCGCTCGAATAGTAAGATATGTCACTTGGAAGGTCATGGGAGACACTTCAAGTTTGACATTTTTTGGACATTGAGATACAAAGTGCCCATATTTTCCGCACATGTAGCAGTTGAAATTGTACCTAATAAAGTCATTCTTTCCATGTCCAGGACAAGAAAAAGTGTAGTACCTACCTCTTCCAACCATACCACTACTATTGGATCCATTCTTTATATTTCTAGATGCCTTCTCTTACTCTAGATTGGTTAACGCTATCATGTGAACATCATCCCCCTCCTTCAAAGGATGTATTATCATCTTAAATGTTGAGGTAAGTATGTACCTTGCTCTCATGATGGAGTCCTATATAGTCAAAGGCTTGTAGTATGACACCTCTTTTGTTAGTGTACATCCAAAGCACCATTTGGACTCCTTTCTAGTCCCCCTACAACAAACAAGACATGACAACTTTGAAATTTTATTACCTTGCCACGATGAGCCATCCTCTTGCCACCTTCAATGTTGCACCTCATGTTGGTCAAAGAAACATCAATGACATACGTGCAAGAAACTTGTTACGCCCCCATCTTTTGAAACACTACCATTCCTAGCATTTGCATGTGCAAATTACAGTCTCTCATTACAATGTTTTTTATGTTGAGGTTGAGGATGCCAAAAATATGAAGATATCATGATAAATTCTACACTTACATAATCTTGTGCTATCATATGGCCTATAGCACACCACAATGATTGAATGGTCCTAATAGAGTCCTTGGCCATATGAGGGAGAAAATAGCTGCAACACATGGTCTTTGTGTGGTAGTATCACCAGATTTCCATTCTGTTAAAGTTGTATCATCTCAAGTGAATGGCCGAATGTGATCCTAATATTTGTTTTGGCTTTAGTTATTTATTTACTTATTTATCAAAGTCTTGGGTAGGTAAATTTGGTAAGGGGAGTATATAAGCACACCTAGTCCCCATTGTATAATAAATTATCTATTTCATTGCTTAGTTGGTTGGTTCAGTAGTATATCTCTCTCCCTCGTGCATTCTCTCTATTGGCTCTATGCTTCCTTATTATCAAATTTGACATGGTATCAAAGCCTAGTGATAGGACTAGCATGCATTGAGAAGCGTGTTTTGAAATGAAGGTGGAGTTTGTCTTGTTAGAGTCTTTATAAAATCATTGCCCAAAGGGAGGTCACCATTGTTAGTGTTGAATTCTTGTATTGGCCCTTATTGTTGGCATTTTAAATGCTAGAGATAGAGGTTCTCCACTGGCAAGCTCTCCCTACCCTTTTGGACTTGCATATTGACATGCACTGGTAGTGCTACTTAGCATTGACAACTATGTCCTCCTCCCACTAATTTTGAAACACCCACTGCAATGCTTGGCAATGACCTCCACCCCTTTGATGGAATTTTGAAAGGCCTTTAGTAGCGATAGTTTTTCTCATTCTCTCTTGAGACATAGCCAGTCCAAAATTCATGCCCCCGCCACATGCGTTTTGAAATGCTAGTGGTGGGAACTTTTGGTTGCATTTTGAAAGGCACTAGAGGACTTTGCGGGAGGCTTTGAGGTTTGGATTTTGAAATGTTGTGGCCCTTGATGACTTTGGAGGTAGGAAGATTGGTGCCCAAAATTTAATGAAAGGAAACATGGAGAGTCATTTTTTTAGGTGCGGCTTGGGGACAAGTCTTGAAGATTTTTTGAGAGTATGAGGAGGAATTCCAATTCTTTCTAGGCACTGTACTCATGAGAGGGAACCCCCTTGCTCAAGTGCTAGCAACAAATTGAATGGGGATAATTATGCTCATTGAAGCATGATCATGCAGCCTTGTTTTCATGTAAAGTCTTATGGGTATTGTTGAGGCTCAGGGGTGCATCCTACAAGGGACAGCAACAATAGGTACCTTGTTTTTAGGAGGATGAGCACCCCAAATCATGTGTTTATTGGGATGCGAGCAATGTGAAGGCAATGTCAGCCATTGCAAAGTCTCTCACAAACAAAATGTCTCCAACCATACAAACTTTGAAGACTAAAAATGCAATGTGGTCCAAGCTCATTGGAATGAAACCACAATCAATTATCAAACATGGAAACAAGCCATGATCTTTTTTGTCTTCCTCTTCTTCGTCACCTTCCTTCTCACATATGTCATCATGATTAGAAATTAGTCTTAAAAGAACTTGATGCTGTTATGAGTGCGTGTAGAGCTAGAAGAGAGCAAGAGGAGGCACTCACAATGTACAAGAACTTGGAGTTGATGATAAGATTAATATTGATTACAAGACTTAATACTTTATTAAGAGAGCTAGATACAAGACTTGGATTAAATGACTTGAGTACAAGACAAGGCTTGATTGCAGGGACAAGACTTGAACGTAAGAACTAGAAGAGGGATTTCCTCATAGGAGGCTCACAACTAGTGTTGGAAAGACTAAGGGGCTTGTGGCCCAAGACCCCTATTTATACTAGTGCTTGAGGAGGTTACGTGAGGAGGTTAGGACTTTCTAGTTTCTTCTTGAGGAGGTTAGAATCTTCTAGAAACTTCTTGATCCTTCTAGTTCTTCTAGAACCTTCTGGATCCTTCTTCAACTTTCTAGAGCTTTCCAGAAACTTCTAGATTCTTTCTGAATCTTCTCCATGCTTCTAGAAACTTCTTGATCCTTCTAGTTCTTCTAGAACCTTCTAGATCCTTCTTCAACTTTCTAGAGCTTTCCAAAAACTTCTAGATTCTTTCGAAATATTCTCCATGCTTCTAGAAACTTCTAGAATCTCCTTGATACTTTTAGAACTTCTAGAATCTTCTAGAGCCTTCTAGCGATGATGTAGGCGATGATGCAGGCAGGGACTGACTCTCAAGCATCCATGACATTAGGAGCAGTGGTGTTCCTTGAGTTGGGCTTCCATGGATGTTATTGATGGAACTCTTGGACTTTGAGAGATGCATGCTGTAGATTGTGTGCTGGTTCCCAGATTCGTTCACTAACATCATAGCCTTTCCAATGCACCAAGTACTGTAACCTGCCACGCAAAACTCAAGAATCTAGGACTTTCTCGACCTCATATTCGTCATGTCCTTGAATCTCAACCGGAGGAGGTGATTGTTGGCCTCTTCCTGGGATCTTAGATGTGTGACAAGGTTCTAGGACTGAGACATGAAAGACCGGATGGATTTTCATGGATGAGGGCAATCGGAGTCGATAGGTGACTGGATTGACTTGACAGATAATTTTAAACAGGCCAAGCCTTCGATAATCAAGCTTTTGATAGGGACGAGATGAATGCAAATCACGTCGGAGGAGCCACACTTTATCCCCTTCTAGGACTGAGACATGAAAGACCGGATGGATTTTCATGGATGAGGGCAATCGGAGTCGATAGGTGACTGGATTGACTTGACAGATAATTTTAAACAACCCTTCGATAATCAAGCTTTTGATAGGGACGAGATGAATGCAAATCACGTCGGAGGAGCCACACTTTATCCCCTTCTTTGTATTTTGGATGTTGCATGCAATGGAGATTTGCACTTTCCTTATACTTGGATTGAGCTTCTTTGATATGAATTGTAAGTTCTTTGTGAATTGCAGATAATTGTTGTGTAAGATGAATAGTAGCTAGATTCTTGACTTGATAGTGTCTGTGGATATCCTGTTTGGGATGTTGACTATAATTAGCAAAGAATGGAGTGTGACGGGTGGAGGCATGGAAATTGTTATTATAGGAGAATTCTGCTAGCGATAGGAGCTCAACCCAATTGTCCTGGTGATAATTGATAGTAGAGCGGAGATATTGTTCCAAAACTTGATTTACTCTCTCTGTTTGTCCATCACTTTGTGGGTGATTGGCTGAGGAGAGGTTGATTTGTACTCCGAGTAGCTTGAATAAGCTTTTCCAAAAGCTAGAGATGAATTGTGGGCCTCAATCAGAAACTATGTCATCCGGTAATCCATGATAACGATAGATACGTTGTAGAAAGAGTTTGGACATACCTTCGCTGGTGATGTTTTTAGTGGTTGGAATGAAGTGTGCCATTTTTGTAAACCGATCCACGACTACTAAAATGGAGTCAAATCCTTGTGACAAGGGTAGCTCTACAATGAAATCCATGGAGATGGATGACCATGGTTTGGTTGGAATGGGCAAGGGATGGAGTAACCCATGAGGACAATGACGAGGGGCCTTTGATCTATTGCAAGTGTCACAAGTACCTACATACTCCTTGACAAGCTTCCACATTTGAGGCCACCAAAAGTCACGAGGAGAAGCTCAATTGTCTTATTAACCCCAAAATGCCTTGCTGATGGAAGATCATGCAGTTGTTGAAGTACCTCCAAGTGTGTTGGTCTTGGCGGAATATAGAGAAGACCCTTATAGTAAATTAGTCCTCATTAACCTCTTGTCCTTGTAGTTGTTGTCTAATATTTTGAACAAGTGGGTCTTTGGAAATTTGTGTCTTCACCTTAGAAAGAAAAGTAGAATCTTCAGGAGCTTGGCTCATGGTAGCGTTTAGCTTAAGCTGCTCACGTTTCAAAATCACTGACTCTTGTTGATCAAATGCTGCATCGCCTTCTCTAGGTGCAAGGTAGGATCTTCTTGATAAGGCATCTGGCTTAGCTTGTTGACGGCCAAGTCTATAAGAGATAAGAAAATCAAACCTTGATAGGATACCACTCCACCTGGCTTGGCGACGATTCAAGACGCGGGATGTCATGAAGTATTCCAAATTCTTGTGATCTGTATAGACAGTGATCTTATGAGGAGATCCTTCAAGTACGTTCATCCTTCTCTTCCTTGGATACTATTGAACTACGTGCCCTTTCTCTCCACAATACATACATAAGCCATTAATGCGTCGCCTTTGCTTCTCCTGGGCTGAGAGAGGTCAAAACCGTGCTGAATCAATTTGCATGGGCTCAATGCTTGATTCATGGCCCTGTTGAGGTGTGTAGACGTTATGTGTCACTTCTGTTTGGGGTCGCAATGGTGCCCCAAGACGCCTCTCTTGTCTCCTCTCAAATAGTCGATTATCACATTATATTGCTTGAGAGATGAAATCTAAACCTTTGGCATAGTCAATAAAAGATATTTTACGTCATCCTTTAATCCCCACCAGAATTGGCTAATGAAATATTCCTCATGCCAAGTCAGATCACAAGTGAGCTGTTGAAATTCGGATGCATAGACGGATGCAGGTCTTGATCCTTGGCGGAGATTTCTAAGTTTGGTTTCAGCAACCCTTGCTCTATCAGTATCCTCAAAGGTTGCAGAGAACTCCCGCACAAAAGCTTCAAAGTCATGAAGAAGAGGAGATTCTTTTTCAAGTAAGGAAGCAAACCAGGAAAGAGCCGTACCCCAAAGGAAGGTCCCAATAAGGCCTACTTGAGAGGCATCATCTGGATAATGCTCTTGTTGCATTCGAATGAAGAGACGCACTTGTTGGAGAAAACCTCTAAACTTTGATCTAGTCCCATCAAATTTTTCAGGCATGCTGACCTTCGGCTCCTTCTTATGTTGTTGAGAATAGCTAGATCTTGCAACTTGTGCTTGATGTGTGCTTGTCTCTTGAAGCTCTTGAATTTGACATTGAAGATTTTGCAACGTCGGTCCCAAGATTAGGGGTTGCCCTGCTTGAAGTTGAGCGTTACTCTCACGAAGTTCTTGTAATTGGGCTTGGATGCTTTGCAATGCGTTGATGACACCTTCCATGGTCGGCTCCATGATGGCTTGAGAAGATTAAGAGATGGCAGTCTTGCCAAATTGTTATGAGCGCATATAGGGCTAGAAGAGAGCAAGAGGAGGCGCTCACAATGTACAAGAACTTGGATTTAATGATAAGCTTAAGATTGATTACAAGACTTTATAATTTATTAAGAGAGCTAGATACAAGACTTGGATTACATGACTTGAGTACAAGACAAGGCTTGATTGCAGGGACAAGACTTGAACATAAGAACTAGAAGAGGGATTTCCTCATAGGAGGCTCACAACTGGTGTTGGAAAGATTGAGGGGCTTGTGGCCCAAGACCTCTATTTATACTAGTGCTTGAGGAGGTTACTTGAGGAGGTTAGGACTTTCTAGTTTCTTCTTGAGGAGGTTAGAATCTTCTAGAAACTTCTTGATCCTTCTAGTTCTTCTAGAACCTTTTGGATCCTTCTTCAACTTTCTAGAGCTTTCCAGAAACTTCTAGATTCTTTCGGAATCTTCTACATGCTTATAGAAACTTCTAGAATCTCCTTGATACTTTTAGAACTTCTAGAATCTTCTAGATCCTTCTAGATTCTTCTAGAGCATTCTAGCGATGATGTAGGCGATGACATAGGCGATGATGTAGGCAGCGACTGACTCTCAAGCATCCATGACAGATGCTATTTTTTATGCACCTTCTAGTACTTGCTTGATCTCTGTGATAAAGGCTTTGTCTTTCACCCTATTCTAAGATTATATCTCCTCTACGTGAACAATAGCTTGGCTTGTAGGATCCAATGGTTGATTCTTGGACAATGTTTTATCCTAGAAGAGTATGCAAATTATGACATGATGACAAATATTTATGTAGAAAAGACAGTCAAGCTATATGTCAAAATAGACACTCTACCTCTAAAACCTCCTCGTGAGCGAGGACGTTCTCCACATTGTTGCTTCTTATTGTTGTGTGTGGGCCTGAAGATTGTTTCATGCTAGCACCTTTGCCAACAATCTACTTAGAGGGTGTATGTAATGCCTTGGCTTTACCCTTGGTTCTAACAAACACCTAAGTGATCAAATCTTGTTGGTTGAAACTACATACACTACATATTAGTGGTCTGTAAAATTTAAATTGAATGGCACCTTAGGAATCTATCGCTTGCCTAAGAATGAGATGCTGACATACTTGGGTCTTTCGCTTATGGCACGAGAGTAGATAATTACTAAGTTTGATATGGCAAAATAGTGATAATGGACCACATAAATAAGACTCTATTCTTACTAGGTTATGTATGGGCCACACCACAATAATGCCTACTATTGCACTAAGTGTGTCAATGTTATCACCGATAGATGGCCCACATGGCAAAGATAGCTCTGGGCTGACACAAATGATGGATATCCTTAGAGTATCTCTCTCTCTCCTATGTAACTTCTCATGGGGTAGTGATTGCACAACCACTCCTTTTCCTACTCCCTTACCCTTGCTAAGAAGCAATATAGATTCATGCTTTGCAAATGATAGTAGAGGTACATGTGCCATCTATGAACATGTCACTATTTATGTCGTTGTATGCCATTGGGTGCATGGAACTAAAAGAAACACAGCAAGTAGAAAATTGTAGTCTAGGAAAATCTATTGTAGCCAATTAACAATATATGAAACATAGCCTAGAGAGAATGACATTTTGAAATACCTTTGATAGATGCCAAAAAATTTAAGATTACCACAGTTTTGCTAAAAAAACACTACAAATCCATGACGCTCGAAAACTCTGCAAGGCAAACATTCGAATAAAGGGAAGAAATAAGAAGAAGGAAAGTGAGGGAGAAGGGATACCAAGATGGAAGGAGGGGGATCGCATACCGGGGGGGGGGGGGGGGGAGACAGAGAGAGAGAGAGAGAGAGAGAGAGAGAGAGAGGCAAAGTTTCACAATCACGAAGTTAAGCTTGCCTCTTCAAAATGTACTATTGAGAATGTGCAAGTCTTAGTGCATAAGGTGGTGGCATCACTTGGCAGTAAGACAGAGCCCACACAAATCCAAATGGAGGTGATCAAGAAATTATCACATTTCATGCTATTACCTGGTGAAGATGATGGAAATGACCTTGGTCTAGTTGATCTATCCATGCTTATGCAAGAACTTACCCCTCTTGTACAAAAGAATAGGTGATCAATGTCCTTTGAATCTTGTCTCAATTTTTAGGATTAAAAGAAAAAAATTCTCATTGGCATGGTGGTTACATAGTGAAGAATTGGGTGCACAAGTTCACAAGGGAAGTGGGAAGCTCGCTTCCCTAGGGAGGAATCATTGCTAAACCACCACTTGATGTTCCCATTTCTTCATTTCCTAGGACAATCACATAGAAAGAGGACCGATGTTTTGTTTTCAAGATGTCAAGCATAGGTCCAAGTTTAGGCACTGACCTTGTTATACTACAAGAGGTACTTCACAATAGCGACGCTCGCAGTGCGACGCTCAAAAGTGAAAATCCATGGCGTCGCTATGAGCATCGCTATTTTCTTTTTTGCATAGCGACGCTTATAGCGATGCCCATAGCGACGCCGACAAGGTAAGAAATAAACCGAGAGCGCAAAAACTCAAATCTCATATTTGAGTTTCGGTGCTCTAGCGAAACAAGAAAACCCACGCTCTCTTCCTCTCTCTCTCTCTCTCTCTCTCTCTCTCTCTCTTCCCCACACACACACACATACGAGGAGAGGAAGGAGAGCCAGGTATGCTCCTTCCCTCTCCTCTCTCTCTCATGTTCCCTTCCCCTCTTTCTCTTTCTCTCCCTCTCTCTCTCTCTCTCTCTCTCTCTCTCTCTCACACACACACACACACACACACACACACACACATACACACATTGTGTCTTTGTGAGAGAGAGAGAGAGAGAGAGAGAGTATACACATGCATAAACAAAAAACACATACACACACACATGCATAAACAAAGAATGCAGACACACACATTGAGAGAGGAAAAGAGAGAGAGAGAGAGAGAGAGAGAGAGAGAGGAGAAAAAAAAGAGAAAGAGAAATAGAGAGAGAGAGAGAGAGAGATAAAGTAGAGAAAATATGAATTGAAATGTTATATTAAGCTTTAGGGTTAGGTTAGATTTAAAGTTACATTTAAGATTAGGTTAGATGCATACTAGGAGAAAATCCGGAGATCGTAGTGAGATCCATTGGAATAGCTTTTAAATGTGCACTCTTCACAACAGGATTACTAATCACATCATGCATATTGCCAGCATCAAACAAGATCACAATATGTTGACCACTCACATGACCATAACAGTTCATGAGAGACTCATCTAGATGATCATCAGAAACTTGGGACAAATTATTTTTCTCATTAATGACACTAACCGAAGATGTGGGTTTTGTGGATTCTTTGGGTGCTTTCTTAGGACAATCTCGTTTCATGTGACCTTTAGTGTGAAACACCATTAGTAAATTTGAGAATTTTCCAATTCCCGCTTTCAAAACAAGCTCAAGATTTCACCACATGGCCAAATCTTAGACAAAGTTTTGAGAGCATGGCTAGAAAGAGATTTTTAAGTACTACCATGTAGAAAGCTTTGGGCTTAAAAAATAGTTTGAAATTTTTCCATATGGCCAAATCTTCAAGACATTGGTGATTCCCAAATTCTCTCTAAAGTCTCAAACTCTCTAATATGGTGTTGTGATAGTGAAAACATCTTTCTTCCTTTTCGTACTCGGTTCATTCTTCAAGACTTAACCAGCCTCCTACTATTCCTTGAGCAATTTTTTCATCAAGTGTCAACTTAGGGATTTCCTGAGTTTTAGCCTTTCCTTTATTATCATTGTTAAGTGAAGAGCATTGTGCTCTAGGCGTAGAGGGAAGTTTGAGAAGAGGAGGAATTACCATCGTTCTTACCATTCTATTGGTTCTGAGGGATACTTGGCTTGTTCTCCTTTGGCTTATCTTTAATGTGCTTCATTTCTTACTCGAGAGAAATCCTGACGGCGTCATTGTAGTCTATGGGTTGGAATGCTTTCATGTTGTACATGAACATGATGTACTCGTTCAAACCAAAGAGAAAATCCTCTTTGAGATCCTCAACTAAATTACACAATTAAACACCAATCTGCAAAATAAAATTAGAAAAAGACATAATGAGAGTTCCATTGCACTTGAGGCCTCACCAATATTCTTTTACCTGATCAAGGTACTGTAGTGGCCTAAAAGGAGCCTTGAGCTTGTCTTAGAAGTTGACCCAACTGAAAGAGAGGGGTACAGCATCAACGGCATGCTCCAAATGCTTAGCCAACTAGGGGTAGGCGAGAAGGTGGCGAACAAGGGATGGCACACTTGAAGGAGTCTGGTGGGTGAAGAAGTGTAAACAGCATGGACCACGGGGACATGGGCAACAATGGCAAGCAACAACAGAGCACACATCACATGAGAAGACAGGGTATGAGTTCTACGGTTGGGGTGACCATGCATGAGCAGGGGCAAGGATGGTAAGCAAGAACCGTGAGAAGGTCGTAGGGCACGTAGGGGACCAGTTTTATGGCTAGAGTTACCACACACAACATACTACCTCCTCCTTCTCTTCTCCTCTCTCTCTCTCTCTCTCTCTCTCTCTCTCTCTCTCTTGTTTTTGCATCTCTCAACCTCTAACGCCTCCCCTCTCTCTCTCCACACACACACACACACTATATACCTTCCACACACCCTCTCTGCCTATCCCCCCTCTCTCTTCCACACACACATTGTCTCTCTATCGCTTCTCTGTCTCTATCTTATGCTCTCTCTCCCTCCATCTCTATATGTATTTATCTTAGGTAGCACCATCTCTATTAATCCATATTCATCTCTCCTTGATTTTTATAGCTAATGCCCCCCCCCCCCCCCCCCCCCCCCCCCCCCCCCCCCCTCTCTCTCTCTCTCTCTCTCTCTCTCTCTCTCTCTCTCCTCAACCTATCTCTGATGATCTTTGTGTATTATATCTTCTTCAAAAGCATCACAATGGTCACCTATAGCAAGGAATTTGTGTTGGTTTTGTGCATTTACACCAATGGTCTCATGGACCAATTCTCTATGTGAAAAAAAGTTACATGTAAAAACTTGAGATAAATACAATAACTAAGAGCTTGCAACAAAATGATGAGCTCGTGATCGCCCAAACTAGATTGGTGGATGGGCATATTGTGAGTTGTGCCTATTCCAAACACTTGTATGTAAATTTAGTACATTTCATATGTGCTAAATTACTCTGGCATTTTCATGTTGCCCACCATGACTGTATGAATCTATACTAGCCATATGCTTTCTCCAAGGATTATGAAAAATGCCATAGATGACAAAGTTATGTTAATCCTAAAAAGCACTCCCAACATGTCATATGTGCTAAATTACTATCTGCCATTTTGCATGTTGCCCACCATGACTGTATGAATCTATATTGACCCTTTGCTTTCTCCAAGGATCATGTAAAATGCCATAGATGACAAAGTTATGTTAATCCTGAAAAGCACTCCCAACATGTTTTTTTGTATAAATAGCTAGACTCTGTTTTGAATGGAAAAGGCATGATCTCTCACATGATTTCATCACTTTATTGGACCCTCCATTAATAATTGTGCTTATTGCATTCCAAATTGCTTGGGCTTTGTTAGCCCCATGAATCTGGCAAAGCCAGGTGCCGAAACCTCATTTCTTTTGACCAATGAGTTGTTAAGACTTGCACTCTTATATCTTCTTATTTCATCTCACATATTGCAATAGTCATTAAATCTTGTACAATGGCGAGGACGTACAACAATATTCATTACTTTTATATAAGCATATATATCACCATAAAGTTTAAACAATGAATGAGTAATGTTAGTGCTTGCCTTGGTTCATACACATGTGCAACATTGGTTTTCCATCCCTCTATCTATCGCACATGGTCGAAGCAAATCCCCGAGGGGTCCACCTTGAAATATGTAGATGTAGCACGTGAGTTCACCCGGAAGGGTTTCTTATACATCAAAGAGTTACTTAGTTACATTTACAAAAGGGTTTTAAAAATAGAAAATTAAAAAAAGTTGACAAGTTTATGAAGGAAGAGGGGTTTTTTAATTCATGGTGAAGTGTGTGTGTAAAAGCATTTAACACCAAAATAGAGAGTTTGAGACTTTAGAGCCAATTTGGGAATCACCAATGTCTTAAAAGATTTGGCCACATGGACAAATCTCAAACTAATTTTTAAAGCCAAATCCTTCCACAAGGTAGTACTTGAAAAGCTCTTTCAAAACTTTGACCAAAATTTGGCCATGTGGTCAAATCTTAAGCTCATTTTGAAAGTGGAAATTGAGAAATTTTCAAATTCACTAATATGGTGTTGTTTTATAAATACCTCTTGAACACACGTGCTATATGTACTTTTGAAAGGTGGACCCCATGGGGCAAACCCATGCTCTATTCAAGTCTCCAGACTCCAATCGCTGCATCTTGTTAATTAAGAGGTTATGTGCACTTGTGACGCTTTTAGGGACGGAAATACATTGGGTTTTTATACTCCTCGACGTCGCTAAGACCGTCGCTATTAACGTCGCTATTAACAACGTTGCTACGAGAACGTCGCTATAACCGTCGCTATATGCGTTGTTATATAGCGTCGCATATAACGATGCATATAGCGACGCTTATAGCGACATTGCAAAACCTTATACAGAGACGTCTATAGCGACATCCAAGAGTAAAATTTTTTGGGTGATAGCGCATTGAATGTTCTAACTGGCTCTCTCTCAGGAGTTGTAGTAAAGCCACCTCATTGTATGCAACTTTCACAACATCTGCTCTTCAAGGTACTCTATGTATTAAGCCAGTTGTTGGGGAGTCTTGCCAGATCCGTGCATGGCAGCAAATTGATGAGCTAAGTCTAAGGAGCTTGTCGTCAGGAAAGCCAAAGGCCAAAAAAAACATTTAATCAGTAAAGCAACCAGGGAGCATAGGCCGGCTGATGATGCAGATCCTTGTTCTCTACATCGATCTCCCAACCAAGTGTGGATCTTTCTTGGGCTACAAAGCATCCAACCTACGACCTTTTTGTGATTTCTGTAATTCCGAACAAGTAGAGCTCAATTGAACCTATCTTGGGGTTCATTTGATCTGATGAGCTACAGCTTCTGGATTTTCTATATCAAGAGCAAGAGCAGTGTACTGAGATTCCAGAGCCAGAGTCATCAATAGAAAGAGATTGGCTAGGCTAGCTTGCGGGACACGAAGCAAAATGTGAGTAGAGAAGGGAGGGCGACAGGTAGGGCTGACTGCTTGGAAGCACTGGTCAGGATGATTAAGCATGGGCCAGATGATGGTAGAGCATGAACGCTCCTCTGAAGGCATCTGGGATGCTAAAGACGACATAGTTGAGCTTTGCTAATGGAGGCCCATGCCAAAAGATAGAGAGGGCGAGGGTACGATCATCGGGGAAAACGTAGGTGGTATCACCTTGTGTCGAACATGAAAGCCATGCATGAAGGTAAGGTAAGTGCAAAATCAAGAAGTGTGAGGCAAGGGCAGCTATTGGGACGTTATGTGTAGACCAGAAGATAGTTGGCAAGCTGGCGTGATACAAGTGTCGATAGGGACTAGGACTGTGGCTGGAAAGGGTGTGAGCACTAGCAAAGGGCACCCACTCTCTCTCTCTCTCTCTCTCTCTCTCTCTCTCTCTCTCTCTCTCTCTCTCTCTCTACCCTGTGTCAAGCAAGAACTCCATGGCTACGTGCAAAGAGCAAGAACTAAAATCAAGAATTGCCTCTTACCTGCCCGTCGTCTCCACCAATGTGGTGTGCACACAAATGGGACCAAACTGAGCTTGCCTCTTGCGTCTGAGAGCATCAACTTACATTAACTTGAGAGGTAGTTACAAGTAGGTTCACACTAGGGCCGTCCAACCACACACCAAATTACATATGGTGATGGATTTGTACATAACTTTTGTGTTATCGCATATGTAGGCAACACCCACACTGGAAGCAATGAGAGTCCCACTTAGATGTTGTACTCCCAACCGAAAATGTCTTGTGAGCTAACTATCGTGAATGGAGCAACTTGCAAGATAATTCGAGAGCAAAAGAATAGAGAGCCACTAGCAAGATGATTGCAAACTCAACACAAACTCATCAAGGCCCAATGCGTCAACCGTTGCCTTAAACGTGTCCTTCGTGATATTGAGGGATCTGTGCAACATTACAAGCCTTCTATAACACTAGTAACGGGCTGCCACTATATTGGCCCCCTTTTAACGACCTTGGCAAACACACGAGAGATCACACTATTGAATGTCCGGCCATGCACCACATACACACCGTGCTACTCTCTTAAAAGGGCATGTTTACACGCTGCCTGAAATGGCGCTTTTCTGTGAGCCTTGGTGGCCTTGAGTGGGTAGTGGTGGCCCTCGATAATAGTGCTCACGCCTCGTAAAAAGTAAACCAGCTTCAATATTGAGAAAAACACCTTTCAGTTAATACCACTTCAAACTTAGCCAATACCATCTAGGGGCTGAAAATGTAGCATAAATGCCACTGCCTTACTTGTCCCTACGTGTGGCCACACCACTCCCCCATTGGCGGCCAGAAATGCGCCATTTTAGGCAGCGTAAACAGGCCCAAAGTCGGCCCCAATAGGGACGCGCGCCGAGGAGTGAAGCGGTGCATACAGACGCCCACA
This sequence comes from Adiantum capillus-veneris, assembly GCF_014529385.1. Lineage (NCBI taxonomy): Eukaryota > Viridiplantae > Streptophyta > Polypodiopsida > Polypodiales > Pteridaceae > Adiantum > Adiantum capillus-veneris. The sequence continues at coordinate 76,954,260 of NC_140934.1, read as the reverse complement.
GGGTAATCACGAAGCTGGAGAACAGCATTGCTTCTACTTCATTCGCGACCTTCTCATTGATGGTAGACGCGCACTACTTATTAGTGCCCTTGCATGTGATGCAAATGCCTCTACCCAGAACCAGTATGTCCTCTTCTCCTCCATCTCAATTGGGGCTGGCGGCCTTCTTTATGACTACGCTGTCACTTGTGTAAGTATAATGTCAAGACTCTACCATGGAGTACCCACCTTCAGATAAAGACGATCCTCAAAGTACCCATGTGAAACCATCAGCTCAACCTGGTTCCAGCCTAACCAGGGGCCAACGCCCAGTTCGATCAGCGACCGCCAACATAGGCCAGAGAGAAAACCCAAGACAAGCTCATGTCGGTGCAAGCAATGCACAAGGCAGAAACCCCACTGAACCAGTTCAAGGTACTTCTTCCTCTTACAAACCTAGAAATGAATCACCAGAACCATTTGCAAGAAGCTCTCGACACATATACTCTGCCCAAAATGATTCCACCACCGCTGAAGCCCTTCAGGTGTCTTCGCACATTGACGCTGGCCGTTACACAGCCCCTGACATACACAGAGGACACAGTAGGAGCCCCCGTCGACTAAGAACAAGCCCTGGAAGACGCCGTAGCAAAAGTCCTGCTCGTCGGCAACGCTCAAGGAGCCCTCCCATGCACCGTAGCCAAAGCCCTTCTCATGGTCAACACACAAGGAGCCCTCCCATGCGCCGTAGTCCAAGACTGTCAGAGAAACACATTAGAAGAAGCCCACCTCCATCCCATTATCAGCATAGAAGGAGCCCTTCCGTTCGCCACGGGCCAAGATTCTCTGACAGAAACGACAGATACCATGAAAGGCACAATCGAAGCCGAGGTCGCACTCAAACTAGAAGCAATCCACATCAAGCTGATAGAGGTCATCAAAGGCACAGTCGAACCCCAGTCGTCACTCGCTCTAGAAGCGTACGGCATAAATCTGAAAGAGTCTACATCTCAGAACATAGAAGCTCAAACCGACGTCAGCGTGATGAAGACCCATTTCATTCACATTTAGGAAGCGATCCAAGGCATAGTCCTTACAATAGATGCCAACCAGAAAGCAGATTGAAAAGCCCTGCACAAGCCAGAAGATCCCCAAGAAGATCACCAAGGTTGTCCAAACAACATGAACCACGGAGCCATGAGAGAGCTGGTAAACACGAGAGAGAGATCGATTCTTGGGAAAGGCGTGGTGGAACACATGCTGAAATCTCAAAGGCTTCTAGCCATGGACAAGCGCAAATTCCCACTGACGTTTTCCTTCCTGGCCATGGACATCAGACTCATACAGAAAATGTTTGTAAAAGGCATAGCTATGAGGTTCTTCAAGGTTCCCCTTCATATAAAGGCAGCAGCCGACCAAGAATTCCTCTTGCAGAACCCAAGACAGAGAAGCAAACATCTGCTAATAATGCTCAGAAGGAGCAACTTGGAGAGAATATAGATGCTAAGGCTCTTGGTGGTGGTGGTGGGTGCCCTCTCTTCCTTACGTAACCAAGCTCTTGACAAATCACGCGCTCTTCCGGATTAAATTCGATTGTACTGATCATAATCCAAGTGAAAATGGAGCAGATAAGGAAGAAGGTGAGATAGATAGCCCAGCTCATGATCAAGCTCCTAGTGACACAAGTAGAAAAAGAGTCCGAAGCCCTGCCTTCATGGACTCTGAAAACAGGACTCGAGCGATGGTGAGGGATCGAGAGCCCCGAGAGTTACAAGATGTGGGTCGTCAACGCCGAAGTAAAAGCCCACCCTTCCCAGTAGCCCGCAGAGATAGCTATGAAGATAATCAAGCTCCAAGAAGCAAGCGTGCATGTGGAGATAATACAAACAGCCTCCTGATTGGAAATGCGTCAGCATCACCAGAGAAGGCACATACAAACAGCCATGAAAAGTCACAAGCTTCAATGCCGAAATTGAATGGACAGAAAAAAATACAACATCATGAAAAAATTGAAGCTGTTGCAGACACCATAGAAAGCAAGCAGGGACCTCATACATCATCGAGCAAAGGTAAGATCTCTTCCATTAGTAGTCATGACAAAGTTCAAAATGTGCTCAAGGTCGAGGAAGCCAATCGAGCTATGCTCGGTGAACGTGGGGTCCTGAGGGCAGAGCAATCAAGCAAGTCCTCGAGTCATCAGCTTGAGGTAAAAATGAAGAATCCCAATGAGGCCCCTCAGAAGTGGCAAAGTGAAATGCAAGCACCCACTGTGCAGAGGCAGCAACCCCTTCAAGCCTCACTTCAAAATCAGGTCAGTCCATTCCCCAATAGGCAGCAGATCCCCACTTCTACCCCTGGTTATGGAAGTACTCAACGCGTAGCGGGTGCAAGTGGTGGTCTTGAAACTGTCCCAGCTCCAGATGAGCAGAGACAGAAATTGATTTTGGCTTCACCTCGCATGCAGAGAGGCAATCAATCCAAAGAAACACAGAAAACTGCTGTTTTCAAACACACAAGTCATACTCAGCGTGATGTGGAGGATAGCCATGAGAAGACCCAAGATGTATCCTGCACGGGCAATCAAAGGAAGCAAACCCACGAACTTTCACCTCCGAAGTCGAATGCTGCTTTTCTTATTCCTGCTAGATCAAATCCTGCTTCCAAACCAACTTATGGAAGTTCTCAACTTGTGGCAAGTGCAAGTCATGATGATGAGAGCAACAGAAATATATCTCTCATGCAAAAGCAGCCACACAAAAGCAACCAAGTTTCGTCATCACCTTTGACTCCAAAGCCACCCCATGTGCCTGCCACATTGCAGAAATCCCGGCTTTCTTCTCAATCTAGTCATACAATTACTCAGAATAAAGGGGAACATAGCCAAGACTTGTCACCCCTTCCCATAACAAACCAAAGGACCCGTAAAGTTTCACCTCGCATGCAGACTGGTGATCCTTCTGCACACGAACAACAAAAGACCCCTGCTTTGAACCATGAAAGTGCTCAGCTGAGGCAGCAAAAGCTTTTAGTTTTAACTCGAAGGACAGGTGATGGCATTCCTTTACCTTCCATACAAACAGAACAGACCCTTGTTCCCAAACCTAGTCGTACCCAAGATGTCGACTTGCATCCACTGAAGCGCAGGAAGCCGATAAAGCTCAGCGCCCAGCAGTCTCAGGCCTCTCATACCAAGATGTCATCCACCAGCAAACAGATTGCTGCTGATAAAGAAGGTTCAAATAAAGCTATTCCACAAGGTACACAAGGACAACAGAGTAAACCCATACCTGCAAAGAGCAGTAAAACTTTGATTAGCACTTCAAAACAAGGTAAGGTAATGCAAGGGGCTAGTGGCACACAAGCTCAAGAAGTGCAGGGAGCCGGAAACGGCAAGAAAGTAATGAACGCCAGTGCAGATGAGAGGAAAATTAACATACAGGCCAAAAAACCCAGTGGACTGATACTCAAAAAGAAACGCACAGCAGTAACAAGAAAGCGTGTCCCAAAAGAGACGCTCAAAAGGCGCATACAAGCTCAAGGGATCAGAATTGGAGGAGAGAACAGCATAAAAATGGTAGGACTAGGCAATGCAAAGAATATGAGAAAACAAGAGATTATGAAGCAGAACATGAATCCCGCTAGCGAAATCGGAAAGAGCTTTGAAGGCATTGATAGTCAGAAGGATTGCGTCAGAGCAATTAATGTCATTGCTAAGCAAAGTGGGAAGAGTGATGTCAGAAGTCTTTCAAAGCAAACGAGTTCTGCTGCCATGAAGACCAATAGCACCATCAAGGCAGATGGTCCGGCTTCTGCAAACCTTCAAAGAGCAGTGGCAAAAGGCCCAGCTTCAGACCTTCAAAGAGCAGAGGAATCCTATTACAAGAAAGTAACAATTGCAAGATACATAGCTACTCATACCTTCTTTGTGAAAAGAGATTGTCCAGATGATGCTGCAGGTTGGAGTACTGATGTTCCTGCAACAGGGGAGCCCATTCATGATGTTGGGCATCAAACAGTAAAAGAATATGTAAGTGGCAGAGAGGATACTCAGAACACCAATATCGTCGCATATATAAATGCTGCAGGCCAGGATATTTTTATACATCGAGATGAAAATTGCAAAAGCACAGAACTAGAAAGTATATTTGGTTATTTGCCTGCATTTACGCCAAAGGACGGCGATGGAGAGGGAGGTGGAGGTGAAGATGGAGATGCTGCAGGAACTAGGGATGGTGATAAGCAAGATGAAACCTTTTATCATGCTGGAGATGGAGATGCTGCAGGAATTAGAGATGTTGATAAGCAAGATGAAGCCTTGTATCATGCTGGAGATGGAGCTGCTGCCAAAACTAGGGCTGACGATAAACAATTTGAAGCTTTGTATCATGCTGGAGATGGAGATGCTTCCGGAACTAGGGATGGTGATAAGCAAGATGAAGCCTTGTCTCATGCTGGAGATGGAGATGCTGCCAGAACTAGGGATGGTGATAAGCGAGATGAAGTCTTGTCTCATGCTGGAGATGGAGATGCTGCCAGAACTAGGGATGGTGGTAAGCAAGATGAAGCCTTTTATCATGCTGGAGATGAAGATGTTGCAGGAACTAGGGATGGTGATACACAACATGAAGCCTTCAGTCCTGATGATAGCCAAGATGAAGCCCCTTATCATGCTGAAGAAGACATTGTCGACGCACATGCTATAGAAACATTTATCTCTGATGGTGGCATTGATCCATATGCTTCAAATTTCCAATTGCTACCAAAAGACTTCAAGCGTGGTAATTTGTTTGATGCTGATGTTGAAGAAAATGTGGACGACACTATAATCGATATTGGAACACCCAGTTTTCCAATATCAATAGGTGTGGATAAGCAAGCAGTTTACAACATGGACAAAACTCTGATGGAGTCTGCAGAAATGGGCAAAGGAGAGAATGACAATGTTGACAATGTAAAAAATGTGGATGATGATGATGATGACAATGACAGTACTGGCAATGACGAAGACAGTACTGACAATAGCGATGATGATGACACCAGTACTGACAATAGCAATGATGATGATGACGACAGTACTGACGGTAGCGATGATGATGATGACGAGGAGGATGACCATCCTGAAAAGACAGAACGCTGCACGACCAATGAGGGGCACATTAGCAAAGATCTTGAGGCTGAGTTACCCAAGGCCAAGGTAATCAAGAGCATCAACGCAGCCGCTGAAGATGAAATAGTCGATATTGAAGATGAAGAGGTTGAGGGGGATGGACTAAGAGCAGAGGATGCCGTTGATATTGTTGCTGCCACCACTGCCACCATTACTAGGCCGATTACACTGCCCCGACCACCATATTTGCTGCCAAAACCCCTGCAAGCATCAGTTGAGAATTTAGAGCAGAGCAAAAAAAGGAAAAGAGGCGATGTAGGAGCGGATAATACCACTGATGTTGCGTCCGCCATTCCGGCGCGGCTTCCACCACCACCAAGTTTGCCAAAACCCCTGCAAGCGTGGCCAGTTGCGAATGTTGCAAAAGGGATCAAAGGAGGTAATGTTGCGGGGGCAAAGAATCCTGCTGTTGCCGCCACAACAAGAGCACTCCAATCAGATATGAATGCGAATGTTGGGCGGAATGAGGGTGGAAGCACGAATGTCGCAAATGCAGAAGGAGCAGCAGTTGGAGGTGGAGGAGGAGGGCCAAAGCCCGCTGAAGCGGATTCAATCAAAGAGAAACTGAGGATAGCTAAGGAAAAACAGGCAGCCATGAAGGCTGCCAAGATAGAACAGGAACGAGAAGCCTTTCGCCAAAAATTGACAGAGATGGAGCACAAAGTCCAGAATGAAAAACATCCGTATTAGCGATACGCAACTTTTAGAAAGGGTCCATAAGCACCCCCCGTTTTTCTCCTCCATCATTGATCCCATTTGAACATGCCCGTGTGAAATATAGTGATGAAAGGGTGGCAAGCCGCCTGCGTCAAATGCGCAGTAGTAGGACTCTGTACACAGTAGGACGGGGCTCGAAATTATGCACGGGGGTAATCACCCTTTGACGTCACGCACACACCAAGGGAAGGGAAGGGAGGGGGGCGGGGGTTTTAAAGAAGCTAAATTTTAATTTTAAGAACAGTTGGTGTCAGGGCTTGGGAAACATTTTTTGCGGACCGGCTTTGGAACCTTTTCACACGTATATGAGCAAGCTAGCACTAAAGTTAAGAGGGATAATCACACTAAAAATCTCATATTATAACTAATAATTTCATATTTGAACCGGCTTGAGAACCTTCTTGCCCAATTTTGAGCCAGCCATTTTTCATTTTGAAAGGCTTTGGATAAAGCAAACCTATCTTTTGCCGAGCCATGGTTGGTGTGAAAGGGGTAGCTCAAAAACAGTTACCCCCTGCCATGGAGGCCCTCCCTTACGCACGTAATGGACAGTCTCCAACCGCCCAAAGCATGCCAACTCATGTAATTGTCAAAAACAAGCTCTTCCATGTCTCACGCTTCCCAACTGGGTGTGCAATGTGCTCAATCGTGGAGGCCTAAGAGGGCTCCCCCATAGGCCCTCTAAAGGTGCTTTTGAGGGGCTCTTTAAATCCTGAGAGCTAGACCCATACACCCTTTATTTTTTCCAAAAAAGTAGGGCATTTTCAAAACGCCTTTAGGCTGGGGGGGGGGGGTCTTTCAACCACCCCCTAGATACAAAAGGGCCGCTCCTCCAGCTGTTCGAGCGAAGGCCAATATAGTGTTTGTTGATACACATTGCTTCTTGACAAACCATGAAAATAGAGGGACATCCCAAGTTGTTATGAAATGTCGATGACTATACCATAGTTGGGCAGCCATAGCCCGCTATCCAAAGGACCCATGGATTCAACACGTCTAGTTGGCTCCCAGCTCAAAAGTGGCATGCCTTGTGGCACCGTATATAGAGGGAAATACTCTGAGATCTCGATTCTCCCTTCCATTATTCTTCTGCACATTCACCTTTGCGATGTTGGCATCTACCTGGAGAGGAAAACTTGTGGGTTGTTTGCAAGTCCGACAATGCCTGTCCATAATTTCCAAGTTAAACAAATGAAGTCACGATCTCAATCCAAAAGAAAAAGCGGTTAGAACATAGGATCTATGGCCTAGGATGCAAAACCTTATCAAGTCTCTATTTCATAGGTTACATACACATGCAAAATGTAACATTATAATCTCAAGAATGTGCTCCTACTTTGGGGCGTGCTTTTATTGGCCAATATACCCTACATAACCCCAAGCCCTAAATTAGAAAAGGTGGGTGTGTGGGTGGGTGTGTGTGTGTGTGTGTGAGAGAGAGAGAGAGAGAGAGATATCAAATGACATCATTGGGAGAGAGAATGATAAGGGGAGAAGAAAACATCGATTCTCTCTCCCAATGATGTCATTTGATCTCTCTCTCTCTCTCTCTCTCTCTCTCTCTCACACACACACACACACACACACACACACACACACACATTATGGGAATAGAGAATGAAAAAAGGATAAGTAAACTTCTTACATGTTGTTATAGACATCTCTCTCTCTCTCTCTCTCTCTCTCTCTCTCTCTCTCTCTCTCTCTCTCTCTCTCACACACACACACACACACACACACACACACACACACACACACACAAAGCGAAGATAGAAATTATAGGAAAGGTATGCACATATTTAGTGTGTGCGTCTTGTGTTTTATCAGGAACTATAAATATGTGCATACCTCTCTCTCTCTCTCTCTCTCTCTCTCTCTCTCTCTCTTACACACACATGCGCGCACACAAGAATGTAAATGGTAAATGGTAGTGGTCTTGGCGGCTCTTGCTTCTCTTGTAATACTATGACTAATTAAATGGTAGTAGGGGTGCCTTATAAATGGCAGTGGTACTCTTGGCTCTTGCTCTGCCGAGCCTCATGCCCACTAGCCTTAACTCTGACACCATCCCCTCACTAGCATCATCCTCGGCACAATGTCACTCTCTCTCTCTCTCTCTCTCTCTCTCTCTCTCTCTCTCTCTCAGCCCGCATGAGCATCAAGATTCTTTTCTCACAATGATGTACTGAATATCTCTGCCTCCAATGAATCTGGTCTTCTATTGATCAAAGTTAGATGTGTGAGGTACCTAGACACTTTAGAAGCTAGTGGCAATAAAAACAGCTTGATGTAGAGGATCTTTGTATGCATTAGCAACCTAAAGGAATCCATGCAGCAAGAGAAACACAATAGTATAATCTTAGTCTCTTGCCCACTTCTACAAGAGAGAGAGAGAGAGAGAGAGACGTCCATTCTAGCTTGTGTGGGACCAATACCTTGCTTACGACTAAACTATGCATCTTGGCACTGACTCAAAGAATCAATAGGAGGAAGCTAAAAACTTGTAATTCATTAAGACTACTGCGTCCACCCTGGAGTGAGCGTTGCTTAAATAACGGATCGCTTGCTAATGTGGCGAAGCAACCCAAGCACTATAAAACTTCAAAAACATTCATTACGATCGAGACCGCGGCCCTTTATCGGGTTTTGTAGAGAGAGAGTCCAAAATGGGGTGGCCAAAGAAGGAAGGGGGGGGGGGAGGAGGGCATAGTTTTGCAAATTAAATATTACTGTGTATATTATCGTTGCATATATTATTATTTTTATTACCGTTACATATAGCTCTTATATTACTGGACCTCTCTTTGGTGCTAAAATATTGAAATTTGGGTACTTCTTTCTATTTTTCTTGTGAAATTTTTAAAGAACGTGATTTTTATTTTCAGAATAATGGGCCAAAAAATGGTATTGAGACATGAAACGATGGTTATTTGGACAGATTAGGTTGCGCAAGGCACCTGGCTGCTCTGTCAATAATGATGGCCTACAAGTAAGACACACATCATGCACAAAACGAAAGAGGCTTGCACTCCTTTCTCAAACACCACACGCATTTCACCCGAGCGGTTGCATCCTTGCATTTGTCGCATTTTCTGAAAGGCTTCACACAGTGGTGGTGACGAGCTCTCTTGCTATGAAGATGTGTTGAGCAAGGAGCACAATAAAGGAGGGTGTATGCATGATAAGGTGTACTCACTTTTAGGAGTTTCCGCCAAAAGAACTGCCACAAATTGTCCGGTTTTTTACACTACTATATACATTTGACTTGGTTGTACTTACTTTAAAGAGGCAAGATTTGGTGGCCACATAAAACACATTGTGCTAAACACTCTAAAAAGTTTCGATCGTCGATTTTCCAAACCAAAATGGAAAGCTTAGTATGCAAGGACTATTCTGGTTTAGCCTCTCACACCCTGCCACAACATTGTGACCTTGATGAACAAATACCTATATCTTTATATGAACTTCTTTACTTAACTTCCCCTTTTGCACGTCAATTATTCACTTGACAAGGAATATACCTTGATTTTTGGATAATTTTTTGGTTCTCTACATAATTATTATTCATTTTTCTTTGTTATGATTTTTGTTTACAAAATCATAATCTCTTATACCAGATATCTAATGATATAGAAATTATTTTGCAATATCCATTGATAGATTACGACTAGAAGAATGTGACCATGCAAAAAATAATATCTTTAATTGTTCATTTTTTTAAGATCTAGCTCACAAAATAATAAAGATTGCTTAGAGGATCTTGAGAGATTTTTTAGAGAAAACTAATAATAAATAATGTACATTACCACTCATTTTGATTTTTAGTTATCTTATGACTCTTAGTGTAAGGTCCTCATGGAAAAAAAAATTGAGTTAGGAAAAGACACTTTTCCCTTGTTTTAATTTTTTTCACTTGCACCATTCACTTGACGTGTGCCCCATACCTAGGAATTTTGACACTTGTTCATATAACATGGTTTGGTCTCTCTCTCCTAATCCTAGTTGGCTAGTCCACATCGTACAAAAAGGTTGCTACATCACCAGAATTCCATGTCATCACTCCATCTCACGTTCCACATCACCAAAGCCAATAATTTGACCTCAACACTTAGCTTGCCATGTCACCCTAACTGCCACCTCACCCACCACCCTCAAGTGTCACCTTGCATACCACCTCACTTTAGATGCCATGTCATCATGACCTCACATGCCACTTGTCCGTGGCGCTCGCATCGCTTGCCATGTCACTTGCCACCTCACAAACATGTCATCATATGACAAGACAGATGAGGGGATCCCATCCGCCATGTCATCTTTCCATCTAAGCAGTCCATGTCATCAATCAATCACACCACCTTACAACACAAACGACCATGTCATCCATGCATGGCCATCTTAACAGCCACATCATTTATTTTTAACTTAAAAGAGTTATTTCAAATGAAGAAAAAAGCAAGAAAATCTAATATAATTATTTAAGTTCCTCTCAAAGTATATTTATTTTACTTTTTTATTTAGTTATCTATTTTATAATATTTTAAATTAATATCAAGATTCTATTTATCTAAATTATTATTGGATGATAAATAAAATATTATGATTTTTGTAAAAAAAAGTTAATTTATGTTTATTTATGTCATATAACTTAAGAGATAATCAATATTTTATGTAAATTAATTTCCCATATGGGATTGGTGTAATCTTATCAAGTTTACCTCTTTTTAGATTACATTAGGGAGAAAATGTATATAAACCCTTTATTTTGAGTTCACTTCATCTTCATTTGAGTGCGAGTAAGATTTGGAGCCTTTATGTCTCTTTGATTCAATCACTAACTATTCTGACACTCATTTTCCTAACTAAGCAACGATTCACTGTCACGAAGGTCTCACAAGAATCCCATCCACAAAGTTGAAGTCGTGGAGGCGATTGCTCTCGCGGAAGAAAATGGATGGAAAGGTCCGGAATGCAAGTAACGCTCTAGAGCAAGACTATATACAGATGTGTCGCAAGATCCCATTACTCTCCCTATGATTGAGGATTTTGGGGTTGTTCACATGCATGTATCACCGTGAGAGGGTGGTACTTCTTCTCTCCCTCTATTGCCTAGCTATTTGCCTTCATTCCCTTCCTCGGTCCCTTTACCATTGACCTCAACATCTACAGTCTCACCAATAGATGTGACACCCGTTGGTGACCTCCCACAGTGGGTGCCTTTGACGAGTCTCATATGGTATCGCCAGCTGCGGAGCATTTCAATAGTCCATCGATGCAGTACAACCGCCTTATTTCTTCAAGTGGATCTCCCTCCGGAGTTGGAAAGGAGAAGTTTGTGGACCCTACTTTAGCATCTGAGCTTGATCCTTTGGCGATGGGACGCTCACTTAGTGTGTCTAGTGCGTGATATTGTGCCGGCATCATTGCAAAGACCTACTCCAGTGACATAGATCTTCCCTCAAGTACTCAAGTTCTTGAGCATTTGTTGCAACATCCTTGTGTCATTGAGGCCCATAGAATTGTTGAGATCCATAGTCTGAGGATCCGTTGGGCTACGGTGACAGTTGTAGATAGTGTGAGGCGCTCCTACATTGTACTATCGTGATGAGGCTCCAAGGATGCACTTGCAGCTTTCCCCACACTCATATAGATATCTCTTGAGCCACTTCTCGTGTTTTGTGTATTTGTCGGCCCACCTTGCATGTTGGACACCTTAGGAGGAAGTGACTTGATTTGGGACATAGTGAAGAGCTATGAACGAGCAATGGGTGTGCTCCACGATGCTCACACATTCTAAATTCATGCATGAGGAAGCTCATATGATAGTTTTGGAGGAAAATCTTCACGCCATGCCAAATTTCAAAAAGGCAATTTGACACGGGATTGGCCGCAAGCAATATATAGAGCATGTTGCTATGATTTGAGATTACATAGTCATCTCTTTCCTGCATTCCAAGATGCCCACCCCAAGATCATCATTGGCCAGTGCTCCTTTAAGGCCTATAAGCCTTGGTACGTGTGATTCATGCACAAGATAGAGACATGTTGTTGCAGATACCGTGTGAAGTTTTAGATTATGTATGACGTGTTCACTGCTCTTTCGGGCATGCTGGAGAGGTCCAAATGGGACCCCGAGGCTTTGTCCATTCTTTGTTGTGTGAATGTGTGGATGGTGCCTCTCACCATCAGCTGTTGTGTGTGGAAGGAAAGTGTGCCCAATGTGGGGATCTTTCATGACTTACACCCATCCGGGGCGATGTGATGTGGGTGCGATAGTTACATGGTAGCAATATAACTACCAGACATACACAGGGCTTCAATGTGGTACATGGCTTTTAGGTCCTTTGTGTATCCAGATGTGTAGCATGTGCTTCGCACAAAGTGGCAAGATTGTCAGTTTTGTGCTTGCCTTGCCTTGTTCCCCATTGCCACCGTGGTCTCTATCATGGATTTTGTAGAGAATTACACCGTTGTCCGACAGAAGGAGATCCAATCCAAATATCACTTCTCTGAGCAGGTACAAATGATACTGGTTGGATAAATTTACATTCGCTTTGATTTTTTAGCCACATGATTTAAAAGCGTTGTTTCATGTATTCTAACATTTTTTAATGATCTCGAAGGTGACGATCCTTGTCCATATATTGTGCATATATCTTATTGTTATGTAGAGGTAGCAATTAATGGAGTGGAGAGCTTTGAGGACTCGTGGGTGATCATACACGAGTACCATTTCCACAATGGTGATGATCGCTCCCAATGCGCAATTTGTGCAACATTGTTTCTAGCAGCATGATCTTTTCCTTGTGAGTGTCTATCTCACACTCTTATTGCTATATGTGGTCGGATGGTTGTGGTGTGCAATTCAAAAGCGCATGTTGGAGAGGGGGAATGAGGAGCACACCTAGCACACAGACAAAATGCATCTCTATAGCCTAGGGTATTCACAGCCTAACACATACACAAAATGCATCTCTATAGCCATGGAATCGAGACCCTACCAATATTCCACGTCAACAATCCTCGAACCTTGCCGACTAACCACTATCGCCAAAACGCCAAAACACCACCATCGGACGCCCCTAGCTCCGCCACAACAATGCCACTGCGTGTAGGGCCACGCATGCCATAGCCAAGCTTGCAAGAGTGCCATTAGAAAATTTCGGAGGTCATTTGGAGGGCCTTCTAAGAAAATGTATTTTTTGCACTCTCTCTCTAGAAAAAATGACAAATAAAAGAGCTGGGTCTTTCATAGTAAAACTTCAAAAAGTGTACTTTAAGTAGATTCCTTACCCCTCTGAACATTCGTTCGTAGTGATTAAGGGATAATCCTCTTTTTAGTTGCATTGAATGAACAACGTCAATACGGAGGGAATGAGGCTAACATGGAGGGACGAATCCGCAGCCGCTATTCACTTTCCATTAAACCTGCACATTTAGCTAATGGCGCACTCCTCAAATGGCACAAATGTTACCCACAAACGAGCCAAATATCACCTTCACATTGATTTGGACAATGAGTACCAACCATTGATTAAGCGCAGTAAAACAAACACACATATACCTCCCACCTCCATAGACACGCTCAGAGCTCAAGGAGCTAAACACATAGATATCTGGACGAGAGGCTCTCTCTACCCTAAGAATCCAATAACTAATGCGTCTCCACCGTTTGTCAATCCTACAAGCTTATTGACCTTTGCTGGTGATGGAGAAAACGGCCTTCTGGGTTATTGTAAATCACTTACAAGAGAAGCTGGAACTTACAAGAGCATTCTCCAAGCTCAACAATGTGAGATTGTTCGCCTTTCACATTTACATTCTACAGATCAGGTTACCATTTTGCAACATAAAACAGAGGTACAAGAACTGAAAGGAAAGGTGCGAAGTTGTCAAATGAAGGACACCATCTTGGGTGGTCGTATCCGAAAGAAGAAATTGCGCAATCTTGAAACATTGCAGGTTGCATCAGGAGGTCTCAAGAAAAGAATCCGAGCATTAAGGTGATGCTTCTTGGTTGGCTACATTGTCTTAGTTAAGTAATCTCTTTGTTTTTTCTTGTTATGCATTGTTTTCATGTGCCTAAATAGTGTTAGTGAAGCAAATTTTCTGTTATTTACTTATGCATTGTCTTCATGTAGAGACTCAATCTATCCTGACAAGGAAAACATTGACCCCAAAGCCAATATAGGAAAGAGATTGAAGCCACTTATAAGTAGAAGCCTGGCAGCAGATATAGTACATGACAAGAAGTTTAAGGTTCTACAAAGAAATGTAGTGGACCGCTTTATTTCAGAGAACTCAGTGCCTGCAAAAGAGATACAAGGCACACTTGATTCACTTGGTGTAAGCAAAAGAGGATATTCGGCTATCCAAAAGTCTGTCTCATCCATCTTTGTTAAGAAGGGTATAAAATCCAAACTTCTACCATCAGCCTCAAGTGTTTGGAAAGAGAGGCTTCAGCTTAACGAGGCACAGGGAGACTATCTTGGACAGCCCTTTCATATTAAAGCAACTTACAGTGGCCATGGAGCGAACATGGCATATGATGAGTTCAACAATATTTTTATGGACCTGCGGATACTGCAGAAGAGAATGGTGGAGTTTTACAACATCACATTTGAAGAGTCACGTGGACTATTACATTTTGTGTTAAAACTGGATGAGTGTGAGCTTGTTAAAGAGAAAAAGCTAGAGCGTGTTACTATTACTTTAATGAATAGAGCCCTCTCAAAGTGTCCCAGTGATGATCCTTTATATTTTAGTGTTCAATCAAAATCTAACATATGGTGGCTTGGTGCGTTTGAGGTAAGCGATATTCTCAAGTAAGCTCAAATGTTCAGATCTACTTAAGTCTCATTTATTTTGTGTTGCAGGTAAAGAAAGAAGATCATGAGATTCTATATTGGGTGTTCCATCGAACTAATATTCCGGAGCTGATTGATCGACAGACTAACCAGGGAGAGGTACTACGTCTAGATGGAAGGGGAGACTTTCAAGTTCAGTGGCATCTTGCAGGTGACCTTAAAACATTAAAGTGCATGTATAATTGTGGAATGGGTGCAATGGCAAAGTCACCGTGTTTGTTTTGCATGGAGCCTGCAAAGGTCATGGACCCAAAGTGGTGGAGAAAAGCTCCAACACGTCACATTGAGGATCCTGCTTTTCGACCAGTTTTGAAAATACCACTTGTGAATGTCCACATTTGTACAATGCATGCCCTTTGTAGAATTGTAGAGAAATCGGTCTACTTATACATCGGGTTTTCTTGGAAGATTAAGAACTCTGCAGAACGACAAATAGCCTTGCAGTGCTTAGAAATGGTACTGTCGGATATGGGGCTTCATGGTGGCAATGTGAAAATCCAGCGGGATGAAAAGAGATCAACTGCTGAGAAGGATGTCCCATGCAAACCATCCATCGGTGGGGTGAAGGCACGGAGGTTTTTATCTAAGCCCCAAGGTACAAGAGATCCAAAGCTAACAAAACATGGAAAAATATATAACACATCTTATGTTAGCAAGGTAGAGTATCAGAGCTGGAAAAAGCTACATATTGCAGTCAAAGACCACGAACCAACTACTCGTAACGCGAAGGCTGAGGTTTGGCGATCAATAGACATCCTATTTTTGATGTGCGACAAAGATGACTGGTCACAAGGTGATATGAACAAGTTCAAGGAAAATCTCAACCTTCTGAAAAAATCATTCAAGACAGCATGGACAGACACCCAGATTACTCACTACATGGTATTATCATGTATTTCTTTCTCTCTTATGTGCAAATATGTGAGTGTAAAACATTCTAACTAATCTGTTTTCATATCCAGCACATCATCTTCAATCATTTGCCATATTTTATACAGAAGTATGGGAACCCGGCAATATGGAATACCCAAGGGATGGAAAAGTCTCATTACATGGCGAGAAATGCTTATTTCAGGCACACACGACATGGTGGCTCTCGAATCAAGGCTAACAGTTTGAGAGAACTATTTGAATGGTTCTATCGTAGAATCATTCATCGAATGCAGGCAAAAGAAGTCTTGGCAAATTCAGCAACAACACAAGCCATCAGACATTTACAATAACAAAAAGCTAAAAGATCAATGGCATACAACAACTCCGGAGCTCGTGAAAGTCAACGAAGGTGGAGAGAGACAATGGTGTATGTGAATCACAAGTGGAGAAAGATACTCTGAGTGGATGACATTGTACAAAATTTATGTAATACATGATCTTATACAATTGGTACTTGAAGTGTATCAAGATTTTGCAGGTTCAATTTTGTTTTTTGGCACGTCACCCTTGTAACGAATCATGAGATGTTTGCCATACTCTAAAAGTTCATCTGGGTTTTGTCTACCAAGAGCTAGTGCCATTGCTGTGTAGGTGTAGTAATACGCTGCCCGACCACCTGTATAGCCTGGGCAGTAACCAAAACAATCTCTAGCAAACACTTTGTCCACAAGAATGACTTTATCTGCACTTTTGGGCAGCACCGGTCCACCCAAGAAGCGTGATAGTGTCTTGAATGTGTAAGTTGCTATTGAGCCCTCTTGTGACATGGAATTGTGAAAAACTACTATCGGCGACTCGCAGAGCTTTGAAAGGTATTGTGCTAGGGCCGCATCCCTTCCTCGATACTCTCTTGTCCGGCGCCGAAGGAAGTCATCCTTGTCAGCAATCCAAGACTGCACATACAATGTCAGAAATGACACAAACAGAGAGAGAGAGAGAGAGAGAGAGAGAGAGAGAGAGAGAGAGAGAGAGAGAGAGAGAGAGAGTTACCATGAAGCTCTCATCCTGCAGAAAGAGGTTTTCTTGCCACAGGTCTACAGATGTAGTTGACCCCTGACCTGAATGGTTAAACCAATCCTCCACTTCTTTGTTACTTTTCGATGGTCTTAGGCTTTGTCTTATTGCTTGGAAGGT